>NC_054704.1:74135481-74176005 GCF_016097555.1 Gigantopelta aegis
GTACATCCATAAAGTTTATGATCATCCTGAAGTTTGTTATACGGCGAAATGCATTTTTTTTATATAATTCTAAAAAAAAGTACGTACGTTTGAGAAGTAATGGTTATGGAGACGAGCTAAAGTCTATTTCTAGAAAATATGTCCCTGTTTAAGTGTCACAGACTCGCTCACTCAGTTGTAACTTTATACAGATCTGTTACAGGTATGTGGATTAACCAAACTTAGTGTCCATTCCCACGGGTTAAAACTAGGATCTGTGACTTTAACTGTTATGTCGCATATCAACACAAATGTGACTACGTTACCTGTATGTGTTTCGTTTTAAATATGCTGCACATGTTATCAAGACGCTAAACACGTGTTTATTAACCTTCCATTACAGAAACCAGGCGAGTGACTAACTCCGGACGAGAGTTCATAGTAACCTTCCTAAAACACGGTACTTCAAACACAAGACTTGAACTCACCATCACAGCCACCCATGGTCCTCTGTCTGACGTTCACATCTCGGCTCCTCTACGACAAGACATCAACGTGTCCACCCAACTCACTATGTTAAGCGCTGACACCATGCACGTGACTCTGAATCGTGAGTTAGCATTGTATGACACACGGGTTGATGTCAAAGGGATTTGGATAACAACTCCTAACGACATAACAGTGCAGTGCTATAGTTTCTATGAGGTACATTTTCGGAAGTCTGTAGGAGGATTCATGGCCTACCCGGTGGAGTCACTTGGAAGGGAATATGTGGTAGTCACCTACTGTAAAATGTATAAATGCCAATTCGCTGTTGTTGCCACAAAGAACAACACGAGAGTCTCCATATCCCTAAGAATGGACCTAATTAATAAAGTTGTCTTCGGAACGAAAACTTACCACAATGGCAGTTTATTACAAGTAACCCTTGAGAGATATCAAACACTTCAGATCCAGAGCAAGGGAGACCTAACAGGCACAAAAATAGAGTCATCTGAAGCAATTGCCGTATTTGCTGGAGCGTCTTTTACAAGTGTGCATGAGGACAATTCTACATCCGTTATCTATACACGGGATCACCTTGTGGATCAATTACCGCCAGTCGCCAGTTGGGGTTCCGTCTACGTCATCTCTCCATTCCCCAACACAATGTCAGAAGACTACATCAGAATCGTAGTGTATGAGAACACGTATGTACAGGTGGATTGCGTCCTACATAACATTACAATTTATGATCGCTACAGACAGTTTGTGTTACCCGTGGGCAGACATACGATTGTGACGTCTGGCAGTCAAGTTCTCATAGCACAGTTGTCCCAAAGTACAAGCATTAAGACTGATTATCGTGATGCTTCTGTTGCCATTGTTGTCCCAGTGGATAGTTGGCGCAGCGAATACGTTTTCAGCCCACTCAATTTCATAGATGCATTTACGTATGTTTCCATAGTAACCACAACGTCATGTATGTCTGATGTGTTGCTGGATGGGGAACCCATTGCAAGTGAGTGGATTGAAGATGTTCAATATGCTCACACGTCATTGGATTTGAACGGCACAAAACATCGTCTTTCCGTGAAAAAGCCCAGTTGTACACTTTCTGGTACCATTTTCGGAACAGCGTTAATTCAAGCTTGGTCAATGCCTCTAGGCTGGTACTTTGCAGACATTTGGGTAAGTATGTAATAAAATCATTCCTGCTTTACGAAAATGCATCCATCCATTCATCACAAACGCTCACAAAAGCATACACACACGGGCATAGAAATAAACAGACGCACACACAGACACACGCACACACACACACACACACACACACACACACACAGGGAGAGAGAGAGAGAGAGAGAGAGAGAGAGAGAGAGAGAGAGAGAGAGAGAGAGAGAGAGAGAGGGGGGGGGGCGGAGGGAAGTTGTTGCAGTCTATCAACATCACTGATATATAAGAATTCTGGATTATTATACAGGACATTCGATCATTTCACTGTATATCTTATCGTCTGTTCAATTGTAGGTTCCTGAAAGTACAAGTACAATATTGCAAGAGAGCAGCTCTCCAACCATGTATGATAAAATGTCATCCGTGAACACTCCATTTACAACACAGCTATCAGATGATATCATCCCCTCGGTTGAGAGTCCACTTATATCACAGCTATCAGATGATATCTTCTCATCAACTGAAAGTTCAACGACAACGCAGGTATCAGATGATATCACCACCACAGTGGAAAGTCCATTTAGAACACAGCTTTCAGATATGTCGACGACATCTCTCACCGAGACACAACAGCATGACATATTACCTACTGTGGTTGAGAGCAACAGTCACGATATTCTACCGACATCAGTTGTCACAAGTGAGTTCTCTAACGTCCTTTTTGGCCTGGTTTCCACGATGTCAACAAATGAAAATTATCTTCCACCTGATGCACCGGCAAGTCTACACCCTTCATCAAATTACTTTAGTAACAGTCACATATTTGTGAATACTGATGTTCATCTACAGTCGATTATTGCACATATGGACAGCACTACTGAAACTGGTCTGACAACGGTAACGGAGACAACTGATCCTTTTGGTACTGATGCACCGAATCCAACTGCAGTTACTACAACATCTTCGCCACAAACAACTGCTAACATCCTGGTATGCAACTTTTGTCGATGCAAAAACTCTACACTACAGCTAGATGAAAGCCTGCAGATTCTAAAAGAGTACCTGGCAGTCAATAAGCAGGCTCTTTCGGCGACTACCAGAAAGTACATCAGCATAGAAGACAACCGCCCATCATCGATTGCTGTTGGATGCAGCGGAATCGTATTCCTGTGTCTAAGTGGACTCTTGCTCTCTATCAATGACTTAATAAAACTGTGGTCATATTGGTACTCCTGGTGTAGGAAAGACGACTGAGGTATCGGATGGCAGACACGTAGAATCATGAATTAAGACAACAGATCAATCTCAATCTCTCCAAGTATCACAATACAAACAACTGTCTATTGCTTTAACTGATTCTCCGTTTCTAACAGAAGTTCTCCTAGACACCCCCCCCCCCCCCCCTACAATAAACAGTCTGGCCCATATAGAAGAAACAAACACCATATAATTGCATACAGTCAGTGCCGAATATGACCAGACGAGCTTTATTATAACAACAACCTTAACCATATTATCAAGACTTGGTCAGTCTCACGACATAAATACAGACTCTTGAACACGTATTCTAAGGGTTCGTCAACCTCCTTTAGGACCAACTCCGATAATAATTTGCAACATGTAAAAAAGATTTGTATGTTATAATGTATAATTCAAAACAAAACATATTATAAAGACTTGTCAGTCTGAGAACTCTGTTCTGAACTTAATACGTATTATAAAGGTTCGCCAACCCTAAACAGCCCAAGTACAGTTATAAAAAATAATATAATAATATATTCGTCATTCTGACTGCCGACCACTGAACTGAGAGAACTCATCACATGATACATTGCCTTTTATACCACATACATAACGCCCTCTATAAATACATATTACCTCCCTTGTTTATTTCCGTATACTAGGAGAAATAAATTTCTTTCTAATTCGGATCTCAAACGAAAGAAATTACATTTCTCCTAGACACCCCCCCCCCCCCCCCCCTACAATAAACAGTCTGGCCCATATAGAAGAAACAAACACCATATAATTGCATACAGTCAGTGCCGAATATGAGGATAAAAAAAAGCCTAAAAACCCAGGGAAAGTGAAACTTTTAATCGGTTTTCCAAAGTATCTTTAATATAACCATCCTTAGCATTTTCGCTTTTCCAACGACCATGTCTTTTAAACATTCTATCAGGAATGCCACAATTAGCTGCTGCTGTAGCACCACCGGCTCTTAAACTATGCAGACCATACTTTTTAATGTCTGTGACATATGGTTCAAATGCTTCCAAAAACACTTCTCTAAGTCTAGTATAAGACATTGGACAATTTTTCTCCCGGAAAATATATTCACTTCTACATTTAGTCATATTCCGAAAAATATAAACATCCGATTCGTGTGGAATTGAAGCTTCACACAAATATTGTTCTAAATTGTTCTGATGACCTCAGAAACCCTGCATAAGCAATTAAACACATAGTGACCGTTCTCAAATCAAACAATGAAGGATGATTCATTTTAGCATCAAATAGCTTTTCAAGTATATCGTGTGAAATGGGCTCCTTTTTCACCACAGGTTTTGCAAGCTTTCGTTTTGCTGCTTCTAATACATTAACAAGCATTTTATTATCAGTTGGACTTCACAAACCAATCATCTCGTGAGCATACTTAATGCTATAAAAAGCAATTAAAACTGAACCTAAAGTTTGGTTCTGTTGAACACAACATAACAAATAAATAGCACATTTCAATGGAAGTATTGGTAATCTACACGACATCCCATTGGCTACTGCCCATTTCCTCCATGCTGCTAATAAGAAATATGAGTATGGTATTCATACTCATATTTCTTATTAGTAGATTCGGCTCGCGCATTGGAAAGAAATGCCGGCAATTCAGCCACTGTTGCTTTTAAATGAATTGGCATTTGTTCCATTTCATCATTAAACACACTTTCAAATAAACCTGAAAAACTAATTATCTCATTAGAATCTAACTCTAAGTTCTATCATATTAAAGTGTAAATCGTGGACACCGAACAAACCACCTTCATGCCGACTTTCCACGTAAGCTTCTTTGACTCTCGGTAAATATCTCCACTCATAAACTTGTGATATAAACTGTGACCTAGGACATAACAAACGCCAGAAACTAGCAGAATACCAAACTGGAACAAGAAGAGTTCCATAAGCTTTACATTCTGACATGTGCTTAATGACTCTTGCAACCAGACAGACAGGAGGCACAATCCAGTTATTAACACCTTTCCAATTATACGTAAACGCATCAACTCCTTCACACCCAGGATTCCAATATCTAGAAAAATAACATTCAACTTTTTTGTTGTAATATGATGCAAATCTATCAACTTCGTGAACTCCCCATAATTCATTTAACTGTTTGAAAACGTAGTCCGCTACACTCCAGTCATCATAATCGACAATTTTACTTAAGTAGTCTGCCTTCTCATTTTCCACTGCATATCAATCTGTATGTGATATTTTAAACACATCGTATATATCTGAAGTGCAATATCCTGTAAATGTAAATTCATGCTGCCTTTACTGACTATAGATTCAACATTCTGATTATCTGTAAACCACTTAACTTTCTGCATCTTTAGAAAAAGGAAGCAAACTCTGTAAAACTAATAACACAGCTTTCAACTCTCTCCAAGTGGAACTTTTGTCTCGATCAACGAGTTCAAACTGACCTTGAGATTCAGTATTATCAACAGACACACAATATCCTCTAAAGCCAGTATTACTTGCATCACTGAATACAATATGCGTAACTTTAGAATGAGTCTGTAATTTATTTGTGGTATGATGTTGAATGTTATCATTCCAAAACTTCAATTGCTCCCTACTTCTAGCCGATATTACAATCTTATCATTCCAGTGTTTGGCTAACAGTATATCACTACTCAGAGATTTAGTCATAAGCTGACTTACAGATCCTATAACCATTTTCATCGAAATTATTTGCCCCACAACAGAGGCAACTTCCCTCACAGAAAGTCTACCATTATGCTTCAATAGCAAATTAATGCTCATTAATAATTTAGTAACTTTTCTCTGAGGAATAGACATTTCCATGATTTTAGTATCAACAGTAAACCCTAACCAATCCAAAACTTGACAAGGGGTCCATAAAGATTTCTCAACCTTCGGAACAAATCCAGATTTAATTAAATCATCTTTAACCATTTCTCCCATTTTATACGTATTTTGCTCCGATGATCCAAACAAAATGCCATCATCAAGAAAAGTTACGATTTTGATTCCTTCATACCTCCATTTCTTTACTAATTGACGTGTTATTTTTTGTAAAAATATGTGGCGCAGAGCTTAAACCAAAAGGTAAAACTGTAAATTTATAATACACTTTCTCCGAATTTTCATTCCAAGCAAATCCTAAAAATTCTGTATGACGATCACATATGTCAATATGATGATATGCCGAATGAATATCAAATTTTATCATCCAATCATTCTGTTGCAAATACATTAAAGCAATTCTCCAATCTTCATACTTAACTGAAGCTTTTTTAATATGTTTATTAACCAAACTCAAATCTAATATTAATCTCTTTTTGCCAGATGACTGAACAGACACAGAAAGAGGATTAACTGAATTTGGCTTAGTTTCACATTTCACAACCAAACCCTTCGACACTAAATCATTTATGGCTGAAGTAACAAACGTTTTGTTTTCAAGAGCCGATTTGTTATTCTTAATTTCCATTGACAATGGTGTAGTATAAAATGGTATTTTATAACCATTTTTAAAAATAACTTTTACAAATTCAATAGCTCCAATTTCTCTCCAAAATTCAATATTCGTTTTTAGTCTACCTTTGACAATAATCTCTGCCAAATATTCATCAGTAAGCAACGTTTCATTATCATACTTAACTTGTATTTCTTCCTTCTTGACGTCAACTTCACTGTTACTGGCTAATCGTTGCACTGCCACGCCCTGGCCCAGTTTTCGCTTGCGTTGAATTGAGGTATGGACAATCCCTTCTCCAGTGAGTGAACTCTCCGCAATGATAACACGACCCCGCTCTATCAGTGAATCGCTGACCTCTGATCCGAAAGGGCTGATTGCTGATTGGCTGAAAAGTAGCACAAGTGGAAGGGTAGCACTGGACATTCCCACCGCATGACGTGTTGTTGACCTACTAACCGATGTAGAACGTGCAAAACGTGAGCGCTTGGCTTTTAATTTCAACACAGCCGACTTCTCCGCTCTCGATAAACGTTTATCGTCTTCTGAATCAGAAGCAAGTTCATTAGATACATACTGCCTAACAGTTTCCCATCATCCCTCCGAAGTATCCGCAATCTTAATGTGTTTATTCCTCTGCTCTAACCTTTTGCTTTCAATATCAAGAATTTCAGAAGCGTATTCCAATTTATTATACTTAATAGCAAATTGAATTTGTGCTAAATTTTCAAGTGTTTCGGAATTAAATTGAAACTGAATTTTGTTTCCTTCTCGAGACCATTTATATTCCTTTTCTGTTTTCAGTTTTTTGATTTCGCGAGAATTAAAAGCAAATTCTTCTCGAACATTAAAAATACTTTGCACCACAGACTGTTCTAATTCAAGCTTAGTCGATTCAACTTTTTTCAAGATGGCGTCCAGTTTCTCGTTGATATCCTGTTGCTCGCTCGTCATTCTGACTGCCGACCACTGAACTGAGAGAACTCATCACATGATACATTGCCTTTTATACCACATACATAACGCCCTCTATAAATACATATTACCTCCCTTGTTTATTTCCGTATACTAGGAGAAATAAATTTCTTTCTAATTCGGATCTCAAACGAAAGAAATTACATTTCTTCAAACTTTAAAACTGGTACGTTAATTAAGCTTAATTCAAAAAAAAAAAAAAGTGAGTGTATCCCGTCATAAAATGAACCTTAATTCAAAAAATATATATTTTGTCATAAAATATCTGTCAGGAAATGCATGCACTGTGACCCGTGTGATTCTGTTCATACATAGCCCATACATTCTGTATAGGCGTGCTTTAGAATTTTATCACCAACGCATAATAAATAAAGAATTACACTCTGAACACAATCTGTAATATTATGTTTTTGGACTCGAACTATTAATCTCCAATTAATTATAAGCAAAACCAAACCCAAACAACATTTTGCAAATATAAAAATCATATTTTTTATTTGGTCAATATTTTGGGTGTAAAGAGTTTTTTTTCCAGGGTTTTTGTTTTTTCTTTTTTGTTATGTATGCAGTAATGACAACAATTCTTTCATGTCTAGCAACATTGATGTTTGTGTATAAAGATAGTTCAAACGTCCGTACGTCTAACGGGTTCTCTGAGATCACAGTGACAGGTTTGGATGTTCTTTGTTTTGCCAAAGCTAACGACTCTTGAACTCATCTTTAACTAAATAATGTACTCGGTACACATGTCAAGGGGGTCTTTGTTTGTCCTGGTAACGGCTTTAAATTCTAAACATTTCACTAAACGACTACATGCAATTACTGTTGTTTAATAAGCATAGAAATAGTTATTAGAGTCAGGCACTCGGGTGTCTTTGATGTCGCCGGATGACGATTCCTCTTGACTGGTCATTGATTACACACTATTAGTGTTTAGCATTAGAACTGCAAGTAGTTGAGATCGATCCGCGAGCCCTAGTGCTAACACTGTTTGTTTACGCTGTTATTGTTATATTCCAATATCTCCAAAAGCTATTATCAGTAATTATTCAAAGCACTTATACAAAAACAGTTCTAGTTAGTGGTATACTTAGAATGAAACTAAAAACACATTTAAAGTTTCGTTAACGACGACACTAGAGCACATTGATTTATTTATCATTGGCTATTGGATGTCGAACATTTGGTAGTTTTGACATAGCCTTAAAGAGGAAACTTGCTACATATTTTCATTAGTAGCAAAGGGTCTTTTATATGCACCATGCCACAGCCAGGATGGTACATACCACGGCCTTTAATATACAAGGCATGGCGCACTGGCTGGAACAAGAAATAACCCAATGGGCCCATCAACGGGGATCAATCCTAAACCGACACGGCAAGCGCCTTACCACTGGTCTACCCCCTAAACCCCCCCCCCCCCCCCCCCCCCCCCCCCCCATTAACAACACATTAATGTGTACACTTTTCACGTAATTGTTATTTAATATCAACGACAGGATATTGTGTTTTATCGTCATTGTACCGTCATATCCATGTTTTATATGTACAATGTACAATTGTTTAAATTACATCTTGTTTTTTAATTTCAAATACGATCAGATGCATTGGTAATCATCAAACTAAAAAAAAACGATGATGTGGTACAGACCTCAATACTTAGGTCTTAATACTTTACAAGGGAGATAATTGAATCATGAACTTGTTCACAAAAGAATAAATACGATTTCTATATTTTCACTAATGAAAATGCAGTGAAAATATGTCTTTTCACCGAATATCAATTTTATGGTTTTTCCAGATCTATATATTTCATAGCTGTGTATAAAATAAATAATCATATTTTATATACATGCATGCATACGCACATACATTTCTTTTTTTGTTCCAACCAGTGCACCACAACTGGTAAAAGGCTGTGGCAAGTGCTTTCCTGCTTGTGGGCAAGTGCATATAAAAGATCCCTTGATGCTAATGAAAACATGTAGCTGTTTCCTCTAATGACTACGAGTCAGAATTACCAAATGTTTGATATCCAATAGCCATTGATTAATTAATCAATGTGATCTAGTGGTGTATTTAAACAAAACAAACTTTAGCTTCATACATACATACATATATATTAATACATACATACATACATACATACATTCATGCACGCACATGCATACATACACACACACGTACGTACGTACGTAAATACGTACGTGCATACAACCATGCAGGTTATGTGCAACATGCAATATTTTCTCTCTATTCCATAATAAAAAAACCCATTAGAGACCAAGGGAAGACTCTACTACTGTTTTATTGATTATAAAAAGGCGTTTCACCATGTGAATAGAGCAAACATTTGGCTTAAACTACTTAAATATGGTATATGCGTGAAATGTTGCAGTTTATAAAATATATGTATCTGTGTGTTAGATCTTGTGTCAGTGTAAACGGATTTAGTTCCGAGTTCTTTAGATGTGACCTTGCTTTAATGCAAGGAGATGTATTGTCCCCGATATTATTTCCTTTGTATTTAAATGATATAGAAAATGAATTCATTGTAAATGGACCGTCAGACATTTTATTAAGAGATTTAATGTTTTTCTTATATGCAGATTATATGGTTATTGTTTCTGATACTATACAAGGGTTACAACAGATAATAGATACACCACACAGATATAATGAAAATGGGGACTAACAGTAAATACTTTGAAAACTAAAATTAGGAATCGTGGTAAAGTGTAAGATGAGGGAAAATGGTTGTACAATGGTGTATTGGTTGATGTTCTTGACCAGTTTACTTATCTTAGTATTTTACTAAATCATTATAACAAATTTACATCTGCTATTAAATGTATATCTGAACAAGGAAGAAAAGCATCATTTTCCAAGAAAAATAATTATTAAGACTATTTTTGAACTACAGTTCATTAATTTCAGTATTTCATACATATGTATCTAGTCTGTTGCTTTATGTTTATGAGACATGTGGACTTCATAACGCAGACGTAATTGAAAAAATACACCTAGACTATTTAAAAAAAAAAACTTTTAATGTTTCAAACGTTATAGGATCTATAATAAATATTATGATATATTTTGAATTAGGAAGATATCCATTGCTTTATGAACGTAATTATCGTATGATTAAAACTGATTTCTGCTAAATAATGTATTTTGCATATAATGTATAGTGAGTTAAAATATACATGTATAAAAAAGAATAATTGGGTTACATCTATTAGGAAATTATTATATGGATTGGCCTTTGGATACATATGGGATAATCAGGAACATCTTGGTAGAAATATTAAGTATTATTTGTCAATGATTAGACAACAGATATTTCATCAAGCAAGGCAGAATCCTTTTTATCTGCGAAATGTTCCACTTTGTACAAATTCTTGGTGGATAGTTTAAATATGCAGCATCACTTGATTAAATCAATCCCAAATTTGTATAAAGTAAGTCTTACCTAATTAAGATTATCTGCACATAACATAGCAATTGAAACTGGCCGATATAGAAGTATTAATAGATCTGAGAGAGTTTTGTCTATTATGTAAAAGTGGAAATATTGAAGATGAATATCATTTTGTGTTATGTTGTGGAAATGTTGAAGATGAATGTCATTTTGTGTTATGTTGTGGAAATGTTCAAGATGAATATCATTTTGTATTATGTTGTGGAAATGTTGAAGATGAATATCATTTTGTGTTATGTTGTCCTGCATTTAGTGATATAAGAAAAATAAATTAAAACGCTATTACTGGCTTAGACCTTCGATGTTAAAATTTATAAAGTTGCTTAACTGTTCAAATGCAAAAATGCTTTGTAATCTGGGAACATATTTGGTCAAAGCATTTAAGTACAGAAATTTTGTAATTGGACAATTTATTAGTATATCATGCTCCAATTGTCTATTTATATTCTCCATTAGCCATACGTCTTCTGTCACGATTGATTGCTCATGTATTATGCATGTATATTGTTTGTACCAATAAGCAAATGCTTACGGTAATACATAATTAAAGAATTGAGTCCCAGCAACTGCATGAAACAATTTGTGATACCACATGTATGTATGTATCTATGTATGTATGTCTCTCTCTCTCTCTCTCTCTCTCTCTCTCTCTCTCTCTCTCTCTCTCTCTCTCTCTCTCTCTCTCTCTCTCTCTCTCTCTCTCTCTCTCTCTCTCTCTCTCTCTCTCTCTCTCTCTCTCTCTCTCTCTCTCTCTCTCTCTCTGTGTGTGTGTGTGTGTGTGTGTGTGTGTGTGTGTATGTGTTATGTACGTTATAGTCAAATCCGACATGTATACAATATATAACTATCCATACATCAATACATACCAGCCAGTGCCAGATTTGCCCACTGTTTCAAACATCAGGTTACTTATATTAGTGTTTTTCAAACCCACAGACACACACCAACTTCTTCACTGCAAATCGTTTCACCCATGTCATACCTTTAAAAGCTTTGTAAAATCGTATTATTAGTTTTCACAGAAATTAGAGTGACAAACAGAATTTCAATTGGGCTTGTTCACTTTTATTTAGTGCTTTAAAACCTAGGGGGAATTAAATACATGGCATTTGTTGACGTGGATTTTACAAAACAATCACAAAATGTATAGATGGATTTTAAAAAATAACAATAACTACATATTTGGCAATGTGCTATCGCACAATAAGAGACATTTATATTTTAGTGGTTAAATACAGTAGTTAAAAGATTGCCTCTGCATACGCCACAGTGCTAAACCGGTGATCTGATGGACAGACCCTGATGCGTGGTCGCCAAATGTTCAATCCCCGTCTTTGGGCATATTGGTCTATTTCTCGTTCCAGCCAGTGGTATGTGTGTGTGTGTAATAATGCATAAAAGATCCCTTGCTGCTATTGAAAATGTAGCGGGTTTCCTCTCTAAGACTATATGTCGGAATTACCAAATGTTCGACATGCAATAGCGGACGATTATTAAAACTGTGCTCTAGTGGTGCCGTTAAACAAAACAAACTTCGGGTATGAAGAGTTACAGTTAAAGATGAGATGTCCCTATGTCAGCTCCTATTTGTAGCAGTCAGGCCTATGGTTAACACATAACCAGAAAGTCTACAAAGACCATATCTGATTGAGTGAGGACAGGACGAATGACATGATGTAGAAGATGTCGAACGACATGATACCTCTGCGCATTTTACACAAACGTATCTAGATGCAGTTAACAATGCGACACAAAACCAGTTATGGTGAATCTCTGTCAGACCCATCTACTGTACATGCAGCTGACTATTCAACTGACTAATTGACAGGTCAAGTAAGTAAAGTCTGTCAGGTCAGTGAAAGAAACACATGGATGCATGTACATTTAGTGGTGAGGTCAGAAAGGTTATTGAAAACCAATAGAAGGGATGGAGTTAGACACCAGGTGAGCTCACAACACTATAGTACATTTCGCTGTGTTAAAATGACAAGCTAAGTAAAACCTGAACTCTAATCTCAGTCCATATTACCTGAACTGAAATACAATGGGAATAACGTTAAATACAAGGTCATCTCGTATTTTATGGTACCTGAAACAAATGATTAATTACTTAAATACGTTTTGTTCATTTTGTCATTATTTAGCCTTAGTACAAACAAACTGAAATAAAACGTTAGTTACTTAAAATAAATTATTTACATTTAAAATGTATTGTTATGCTAACACCCATGTGTATTACACATACATACATACATACATACACATACATACATACATACATACATACATACATACATACATACATACACAGACGGCTAGTAGCAATATAACGAAATATTCTTCTTTCAAAAGTTATATTATAAACAAATCTATTCTGTGTGCGTGGAATAAAGTGTTCTCTTTTAGACCAGTATCTTTTGCGGTAGTGTTGTTATGTAGCACGACTGTCCCACAGGCAAAGAAAGCAAGAATGTTTTGCATAGTCTCCTTAGAGTCATTTTAAGAAGCTAATCAGTTTGAAATCGCCAGAGAGCTGCCATTTGTACCTGCTGTAGTCTATAGTTTCCAGAAGACATTTTACGTTTCCGTAGTTTTCCTTTATATGCACAGTGTCCAATTGGTATTGATGGATACTGATTTTCATTGTGCAAAAGAACACATTTGATACTTCGGGAGGAACTGTCTATGAAGAGACGCCAATCATTTGGTTCATGATCAATACCCAGTTCTTGAAACAAGTTGTCAATGCCATTACAAGAATATAAAATATTTTGAGAACCTTTCATATCTTTTCCTAGCAGCTGTAGTTCAATTACTGTTGTCCACTCCATCAGTCTTGATATTAGAAGCTCTGTATTAGACTTCGTCAGCCCGAGATCTCGAATCAAATCGGGACATGGCAAAGGGCATTGAGGGGCGGTCACCTCGCATCCATCCCTCCAAATTCGATCAACATGTACCACAAACTACGTGTGGAGCCCATGATTTGTCTTGATTCCCAATCTTCATGTCAAAGTATAATTCATAAGCTTGTGCAAATTTCGAAGATACTTTGATTCCATGCCTTACCTGCCTTGGGCCAATGTAGAATCCACAAACGTAACAAAATGAATCACCAGAATGTAAGCAGCTTCGCGATCCAGACATTGTGCACCTGAAAAATACTAAGTTGACCTATGCACTTATAGGCCTATATATACACACACATCATCTGAGGGCAGTACTAGAAGATTCTAGAAAGTACTGTCTCATTCTAGACAACACTGGAACATTCTAGAAAATACTGAGGCATTCTAGAAAGAACTAAAACATAGCAGCCGTTGGAATATTCTAGAAAATACCAAAACATTCTAGAAAGCATCAGCTCCTAAAAGGTACTGCTTGGAATTTCAAGAATGTGGAATATTTTTTCTAAAACCTGACATATAGTAGAAATTAACGCCAAGTGTGTGCTTAATCTAACAAATCTTAATGGAAAATGCAAAAATATCAACATAATAAAATCTTTGTTAATAATCATTTGCTTTTTTCCTATAGAAATATCTAATGTTGTGTGAGCAGATTGCTTCCCTCACTATCTAGACCAAGTGTCACAACCATAATATGTTAGACACCAAACAGTCGTAATTTAAAATGTGCTCAGGTGTTGTTAAACAAATAATTCCAGAAAGGCAGCTTCTCGTAATTTTACGAAATCGAAATACATCTCGTGTTGCCATGTCTACACGCCATAATGCTGTTGAAGTCTTCTGTAATGGGATTAGAGGGGGACAATATCAGGTTTTTAACACAGGGAACTGAGGGTAACATTACGTACCCTTAAATCTTGCCAATTAATATATGTATATCATGTGTGACATTGTAATTTTGTATAAATCGTGGTAACGAAACTGCTGTTCACAATGTGTCAAAGTGGACAAAATGCAGTGTCTAATTTCAAAATATTTCCAAACTCAATCCCTCTAGTACGGCAACTTATGGTCTGTGATGTTTTTAGTACGTAGCCTCAATTTATTTCCCACTATCAATGTCGCAGTTGACAAAAAAACGTAAATATGTATGAAAAAAAAACGTGTAATAAAGAAGATAATAGTTTATTAATGAACAGTTTGACGAAAATCGGATTATTAAAATATATACAAGCGCGGGATTTAAGCTATCGGTAGAGCTCTCACTTGAGGTGTTTGGGTCGCAGGATCGAACCTCCTCCATGGAGGCGGCTACCACTGGGCATTTTTCTTTGCAACCTGTGCAAAACGACTGGTATATACCAAAGGCCGTGGTATGAAGTGCCCCGTTTGCGAGTAAGTGCATATAAAAGACCACTTATTACTTATTCAGTAGGAGTAGCCCATACAGTGGCGGCATCAGATTTCTTCTCTCATTATCTTTGTGATTCTTAACCATATGTCCGACGTCATGTAACTGTAATAAAATGAGTTATTATTATTAGAGTATTAACTGATTGAATTTTAGTCATATATGTCAATGTATGTGTATGTATGTGTGATTGTGTGTATGTATGTATGTATGTATATATGCATGTATGTATGTATATACTGAACAAAATGGAAAACTTGACACATATTGTTTGTCCCCTGATAACCTCACAACGATATATATGTTTATTAATGCAGACATTTGTCGATGGGAGGGATGTGATAAAGAGCAAAACACAATATGTCATCACGATGTTTAATTGTGTAACATGTTATGGCTTGGAATGTTGAAGGGGGGTCCAAATTAACGTTCACATGATTTCAAATGAACTCATTATGCTGGATCAGTATCGCGTGTGACCTCCCTGGGCTTGAATAACTGCCCGACACTGTCTTCTCATGGATCTCAGCAATCGTGTGAAACGCTGAACCAGAAGTCGCCTCCATTCAACCAGCAGCGCCTGTCCCAATGCCTGCAGTGTCTGAGGAGCATTAACACGGTTTGCTGACACGTCTTCCGAGCTCATCCCAGACATGTTCAATTTAATTCATGTCGGGTGATCGGACTGGCCAAGCACTGACTGGGATACCGGCATTTTGAAGAAAGTTCTGTGTTAATGCCGCTGTGTGGGGGATTGCGTTATCATGTTGAAAGGTCAACCCAGGCCCATGATTATGGATGAATGGCACCAGCACCGGCTTAAGCACTTGGTCGCAGTAGCATGTTCCCCTGGGTGACGACAAGCCTTGACGTTCCATTGCTGGTGAATGCTCCCCACACCATCACGCTTCTTCCACCGAAATGGTCGACCACTCTGACACAGCACTGAGCATGACGTTCACCACGTCTTCGCCACGCCCTTATTCTGCCATTGGCAAAAATCATTGTGAATCGGGATTCGTCGCTAAAGACCACTCTGTTCCATTGTCTCTGAGTGAATCTGACATGGCATCTCGTCCACAGAAGTCGCTGTTTACGATGTAAACGGGTAAGAATGGGACCGAAATATGGCTTTCGGGCTCTCAGTCCAGTGGTGCACAGTCGGTTCCTGATGGTCTGTGCGGTTACCCTCCCTCCCAGGAGCACCCTGCTGGTGGAAGTTGCTGTCGTAAAGCGGTCACGGAGATGACGTAAACGGATGTACCGGTCCTCCATCTGTGACGTCATACGCCGAGGACCTGGTCGGGGGCGATCTGCAACTGACCCAGTTTGATGAAGACGGGTCCTCAGGTTATTTATTGTTTGTCTGCTGCAACCAAACGCACATGCAACGACCGCCATGGACTGCCCTCCGTCTAGACGCTCTATGGCGCGATTTCGTTCTTCATTTGACAGTCTCGGCATTTCCAATAGCAACAAATTCAGTAGAGAAAGTGTGTTTTTCCAAGTGATGTGACGACAGGCTACAAGTTTCAATCGATTTGGGACGCGAAATGCAATTCATGCTGATTCTGCACGTGAAAACATGATTTCCATCAATTTGACCCGGCACATGCGCTCACGTGTTTCGCAAGCAATCTGATCAGCTTGTTGGCAAGCTAGTGTCAAGGTAGTAACGATTCGCTCGCTAAAATTTGATGAATGGCTGAGTTCCTTTTTATAAATGTATTTTCAAACTGTAAAGTTTTCCATTTTGTTCAGTATATATGTGTATGTGTGTATGTATGTGTATGTATGTGTAGGTATGTGTGTATATATGTATACATGTATGTGTGTATATATGTATATATGTATGTGTGTATATGTGTATGTATGCATGTAAGTAAGTAATGCAAAATGTAATATTTTCTAGCACCAATTATCGCGATTAGTGTCCTGATCCAGTAAAATATGTAATACCGGTTGATATTGTCGTTATTAAATCCATAAAACACAAATATAAAATGAGAAAATACTGGCATTGCACTTGAACGATGTTTATTTTAAATATATATTCGTTTACATTATATTTTATAAGGCTTACGATTTGAAAAAAGATAGTAGTGTCCACATTTTAAAACATTTTCGTTCTAAACATTATACATTTTTTATAACAAAATAGACAAAACGACAATTATTAAATTAGAATGGGGATAACTATGTTGTATTTCATCGTTTGTCTACCGGCCTCGGTGGCGTCGTGGTTAGGCCAATGGTCTACAGGCTGGTAGGTACTGGGTTCGGATCCCAGTCGAGGCATGGGATTTTTAATCCAGATACCGACTCCAAACCCTGAGTGAGTGCTCCGCAAGGCTCAATGGGTAGGTGTAAACCACTTGCACCGACCAGTGATCCATAACTGGTTCAACAAAGGCCATGGTTTGTGCTATCCTGCCTGTGGGAAGCGCAAATAAAAGATCCCTTGCTGCTAATCGGAAAGAGTAGCCCATGTAGTGGCGACAGCGGGTTTCCTCTCAAAATCTGTGTGGTCCTTCCTTAACCATATGCCTGACGCCATATAACCGTAAATAAAATGTGTTCAGTGCGTCGTTAAATAAAACATTTCTTTCTTTATTTCTTTCTTTGATCGTTTGACGGTCGAAAATATACCTTTCACAGTCTCCGCTTCGCGTCGACGGTAAAACAATTTGCGACATTAAAACCAACAATAGCGTCCGCAAATAGTCAAATACAAGATAGTCATACCCTAATTATTATTACAATAAGAAAATAAGATATTGCATCCGACAATATCTTAGAAAGGACATGATCTCATATGGAGAAATATCCTCAACAAAATTATGTTTGAACATTATTTACTATTTCTTAAGTATCATATAACTCAAAATGTTGTGTAATTGTTTAAAATTTCAGAAGGGAGCCTAAATCAAACTTCATCTTAGTAGTAAAAAAAAAGAATAAAAAAAGAAAACATTGTCTGCAAACAGTAATTCATTTAGTTTATGGGGTGGGTTTTTTTATTAAGACAAACTTTTATTTATCTGTATATTTATCCTAACTTTATCAAACCGTGTGTTTGACAGCACCCATTCATAACTCCGGTTAATTAGGCTTCCATTTTTTAGAAGACCCGGTGGCCGAGTAGGTATTACAAATTTTAACCACTTTCCTCTATTTTACTTGTGTACAGAAACAAATTAATAAACAATCATTGGTTCCTTAGGTATTTAAAGGGACTATTAACGTAGATTTCGGTCGTGTTTAGGTTGTAATGATTCCTTTTGAGCATTATAATTATAGAAAGTATATACAAAGTTAGGAACTTTCTACTAATTACACAATCGCAAAGTATAGACAAATCAAAGTTTGTCTTAGTAAAATAATTTAAAAAGACCATTGTCTGCAGACAGTAATTCATTTAGTTTATTTTTTTTATTTTTTTATTAAGACGAACTTTGATTTATCTGTATTTTGAAAGTGTGTAATTTGCAGATAGTACCTAACTTTGTATATACTTTCTATAATTGTAATGCTCGAAAGGAACTACAACACCTACAATCGACCTAAATCTACGTCATTAGGACCTTTAAACGATGGCTTTAATCTAAAGACGCTTAACATATTGTTTTCAGCATATACAGAACGTTGTGTCTATATCAAATTGTTACCAATGTTGATAGTACCACTATATACAGGCCTACTTCTATCATGTCTTTCTGTAACAGCTAGAAACATACACAAAGTAAACACAATGCATTTAAAAATATTTATTAAATGAAATGTGATAAAATAAACATAAACAATAAAACGTATGACCATACATTATGAAAACTTAGTAACAAAAACGGTGGTAAATGTCAGTTCATTTACTGTGTACATAAAATTATATAGTAATTGTATACACACCTTACCACTCTCAACACGCACACACTTATGGACTCATTACCCCTTTCCTTGTACGTGCATAATTATAAATTGACATATTTGCTCGAATTCAGTGATGTGATGTAATATTATATAACAAGATAAAAAAAAGCTCGATATGTACCACTGTTGTGAACCAAACATTGCTTCAGTGCACTACTGAAGTGGTAATTTCACTGACTCGATATAATCTAATTATTTTATGCAACATGAAATAAGCATATACATGACCAAGTATGCAATGGGTTAGGTCCCAGTCCCTCTTACGTGTAAGGCACCCATACCCAAAGACACTTCATCCCCACCTCCGTGTGTACATACTAAATGAACTACCCCCTGAGGCGATTCATTGGCTTATGAAAGAGTTTGATAAATAAAACAAAATAAAACATGCAAATTATAATCTTGTTATCTCCTAAGACTATGATAATAAACATAATGAAATAAAACTATACATAAAACCCTTTTTGTTTACGAACTGGATACCATTAGCAAGCAAATAAAGACACATTAGTGCAGAAAGCACGAACTGAAAGCGACATTACGGGCGTGTTTCAGGGCGTGGATATACTCTTGGTGAGTCCGGATCTTTTACCCCGCTGATCTTTTAACCCTAGGACATTTGCCACCAGGTCCATTGCCCCGCCGGTCTTTTTCCCATTTCTTTTGCCCCCATTTTAAATAAATATTTTTAAGGGAGTAATTTTGGAAATATGTTTTCTTCAAATAAATCAACCTAATTGCAATAATGACTCTCTGTGACAGATTCACAAAGTAATTGAAAGTTAATTTTTGATCATCTTTATTGCAATCGAGAAGGGGTTAGGCCACTGTACCAGACTGAAGCAATTTAGTTTATTCACGCGACTTCCAAATGTGCACTATATCTCATACATACATACATATATATATATATATATATATATATATATATATATATATATATATATATATATATATATATATATATATATATATATTATATATATATTACTCTTCAAAAAAAGAAACTCATAGAGCATATTTTTCATAACATTAATTTTTAAATACCACAGTAGTGGATGTTTTACTATTATCTTATTCTATAGCTAGTGGATATGATATCATGCAATTCTGAAGCTGACAAAACGCATGATTTGACGTCAGCACGTGCAAATATGTTTTTCACAATATCCATAATAATGGTTGCAGAGTTCACATTTATCACGTACAAATCATGCACGTACAGCACGTGCACTACCCCTTGACAGAAAATTGAGTTACATTCACACACACACATTATCGATAGTGTCGCTACGTAACGTTGAAATTATGCCCAGGCTGACAGAACCACAACGTAACAACGCAATTGGCCGGATGGAAGCCGGGGAATCGCAATCAACAGTTGCACATCTTTTCAACACATCTCAGAGTACAATATCTAGGCTTTGGCACCGTTATCAGCAAACTGGAGTGTCACGTGACCGCCCCAGATCCGGTCGTCCCAGAGTTACCACACCGGCGCAAGACAGATACATACGTCTACGACATTTACGTGACAGATTCCTAACTGCTTCATCATCAACTTCTGCCATACCTGGGATGCGAAGAATTTCGGACCAGACCGTAAGAAACCGTTTACGTGAAGCCAATATCCGAGCTAGAGGACCAGCTAGACGGATAATGTTAACCGCGCAACATAGGCGTCTGCGGCTTATATGGTGCAGACGTTGTCTGATATGGCGTCGACAGCAGTGGCGAAGAGTGGCTTTCAGCGACGAGTCGCGTTTTTTGCTTCAACGCGCCGACGGCAGAGCTAGAATTTACCGACGACGTAACGAGCGTTATGCCAATAATTGTGTGCGGCAGGTGGACAGATATGGAGGGGGGGGGGGGGGGGGAGTGTTATGGTATGGGCGGCCATCACTTACACTGGCAGAACAGACCTTGTACAACAGCCCAACGTTACTGCAACGAAATTCTCCAGCGTCACGCCATACCTTTCATCAACGCAGAACATGTCATCTTCCAGCACGACAATGCACGACCACATAGCGCAAGTATAATAACAGACTTCCTGAATCAACACAATGTCGGAGTGATGCCATGGCCTTTAAGATCACCTGATCTTAACCCCATCGAGCACCTGTGGGATGAACTAGATCGACGTTTACGGCAACGTAACCCTGCGCCACAAACATTCCCCAGCCTGTGATTCAAGCATTATTTGATTCCATGCGTAGGAGGTGCCAAGCCGTCATTGCTGCTCATGGGGCTCATACTCGATATTAGTGTCCATGACCGTGACCTTGATACGGTGGCCTAATCCTGTTGATTTGATAGACGATTTCATTCCAAGTGATGATCTGATCATGTTTAACAAGTTTCAATTTTACTGCTCTGGTATTGAGCAAAGATATGATGCTATAAATTTGCAATCCAATCCTAACATATACCAGTTATGCGTTTCTTTTTTTGAAGAGTATATATATATATATATAAAGACAATGTTTAAGAGTAAGACAACATGGCTAATTAATTTGTAGTGGGTGATTGGTGCTATAGTCCTATCCCATCGATCTACCAATGGTATGCGGTTACAAAATTAGTTCCGGGGAAAATGTCCAAAGCTGCCGAGTTGTAACGGTTGAATAGTTGGTAAGGGATTCCCTGTCCAGCACTGTAGAGCGCACAACCCAGAGAGATAACAGTTAAACCTCTGTTGAGCAACCATTTGTCCAAAATGGCCACTTTATTGTACTCCAAATAGTTTAATATAGAACAAACTGACCTGTATGAAGCAGCCACTTGTCTTAAAAGGATACAATTTTAGCTCCCTTGAGTGGCCGACTAATACAGGTTTGACTATACATAATAAACACACACACACACACACACGTACGCACGCACGCACACAAACACACACATACACATACATATACATAATAACAACCCATATACTTTGCATAGTACTTTGGGTATCTAGGCCTAAATTATGGCTGTGATACTTGGTGTAGGCGAGGGTGGGAAAGAACGAAAGTTTGTTTTAATTAACGACACCACCAGAGCACATTGATTTATTAATTATCGGCTATTGGATGTCAAACATTTGGTCATTGTGACACGTAGTCAGAGAAAACCCGCTACATGTTTCCATTAATAGCAAGTGATATCCATAGACATGACTGTACATACCACGGCCTTTGGTATACCAGTCGTGGGGCACTGGCCGGCACGGCAAAAAGCCCAATGAGAGAATAGTTCCACCAAGCGAATTTGATCCTGTGACCGACGCACCTCAGGCGAGCACTCTATCGACTGAGCTAGATTCCGCCCCCGACATTGTTAAGGGCAACAAAGATACTAAGATAGAAAGCATGCTGCCTCCACTCCTTGTGCTACTAGCGATTAACAGCCAGGGATATTTTACATGCACCATCATACAGACAAGATAATACATTCCATGCCAGTTGTGGAGCACTGACTGAAATGGCAAATAGTCCAATGGGTCCACAGACCTATTTGCTGATAGTCGGAAGGAGAAGTCTATGTGGTAGTTATGACTGTCTTAAATACAATAAACTCAACAGCCTCAAATTGAAGAAATGCGGTGCGGTGTCGTTATGCACACGTTCCTTTCCATTTTTGTGTTATTACAATTCAAGTCGGTATCTTATTATAATTCAAGGCAGCTCTGGTTATTAGAAATCAGGGCAATTCTTTGTTACAATTCAAGTAAGATAGTTTATTACAATTCAGGGCAGTTTTTATTACAATTCAAGGCAGGTATTACAATTCAGGTAATTTATTACAATTCAGGACACTACACCCATGCATATGGCTGAGTTAAAGAGCATCCTTCTATGGATGCCTCAATAGCTCAGAAGGTTTAGTGGCCAGTCTGCAATTTGCGGGCGATTCGGTGCCATAGGTTCGAGTCCCAGAGACGGCATGGGACAATTTGTGACGCCAGAAAGGATTTAATTATCCCCTGCGCCAGTACGTTAATATCTATGTAAGTAATCGTCAACCTCGACCTACATAAAATATATGGATATTCATACACCACTACATACATACATGCATACATACATACATTTCCTGCACGTAAACGGGATCGACCGCGTAGCTTATAGGCATGATACAATTTGTGAGACTAGAAAGGATTTAATTATCCCTTGCGCCAGTGTCTCTATGTACTAATTGAAAAACGAAGCGAGTTTTCTCTCTAAGACTATAATGTTTGACATCTAATAGCCGTTTATTAATAAATCAATGTGTTCTAGTGGTGTCGTTAAACAAAACAAACTTCTTTTTTAATCCTAAAACTAATGGTCATATGCTACCGGATCCGAATAAGGCGGAAACAACAGATACAATCGGCTAACAACAAAAGTGTTAAAGCTATGGATGACGTCAAACGGGTCAATAGCCGCAAGCGGATAATTTCTGCTTTTGATGAACTGAAGCGCAAACGATTAATATTTTTATCACAGGGTGGGAAAAGGCTGGAATTATTTAATTACATATAGCTGCTAGAAAACGGCAGTAAACGGACATTAGTGGTCACGTGGTCATGATTTATAATAATTATTGTGAGTTGTCTAAACGGAACAATTCAATGCTATTTACTAGTATTTAGTATTTCCGAACATGTCTGTTACATGAATAAATTGATTGATAATTACTATGGCTGTATTTTGTTCGTTTTTCTTCATGGTTTAATAGCAAATTTCAATACAATTCAATTATTTTATTGTATGTAAGGCCATAAGCCCATATATACAAGAACTCGTATATTGATATATTTGGGACCAGCTGTTCAAATGATTAGCCAGCTGTTTTAGAAACACAAAATGGAAACATATATTTTTATACATATGTTTAAAAACAAAAAAACAAAAACATACCTTGCAACATATCGATTATCTTATTACGACCTTCCATGAACGCCAACCAAACAAGTTCAGTGATACAAATCGAGATGAATTATGAGTAATGAATATGATATTAAACTCGCCACCAGTCCGCATTTGTCGCTCCCTAAAGCTCGAAACTACTGAGGACTATTTCACTCGGGACACAAACACCATACAAATGCCCGTGGTCAGCATAACCATTTTTTTTAACAATTGGCCCCTAGTGCAGGTAACAGCATTTTCAAGTATAGTAGCATACAGTGGATTATACATACATGATACATGTCGTTACATACATCAAGTATCTACCTAAACACATGATGGTTCAGTTTAAGGTAATGTAATTTCCTCTTCTCTACACTTTAATGCTTTTTCAATATAAGATTCCTTTTTTTTTTTAAACATATTCATTCCTTGTTGCCATTAAGTTAGTAAACATATAAAAAGATCTCGTAATTTAATACTTTCTAGGAATATATATAGTTTTTAATGTCTCATACAGTGAACAATTTATAATAACATGAAATTCATTTTCTATTTCTTTTCTGTTGCATAATGTACGAATTCTTTCCCTTTTAGTTAAACCAATGTATCTCCCCTTATCCACTGCTAAACCAGCCCCACCCATTCTGATACATGATATATCTTTTTATAGAAATCAAGTTCAGGATATGTAAGATATAATTCTGGCACTAAAGTTACTTTATAGTTACAATATATTTCATATCTGCTACTAGAGTTAATTTTTGCAATTCACTGTTGATTTTGTATATCCTTAATTCTTTGTTTAAATTCCTATAAAAATAATGGCACATCTCCCACACCCTGAGCAATCCACAGTCCAAATCCTAGAGAAAATAAAATGTTCTTAATAGCAGTAGCCCATGTATATCTTCCTGCACTATCTAAAGAATATAGCATATTGTGTGCTTTATGTGGATATCTAAAGTTGAGCATTTGTATAAATTTTATCCAATATTGTATATATCTAATTAGAGAATTACGATATATCAAATATCTTCCACATTCCCCTAATACCACGGCATTAGGGGCACATTTAGTTACATTTAAGAAACGTTTACAAGTCATGTATTGTATTATTTCTATACATTCAAACTGTTGAAAACCCCATAGTTCAGACCCATACAACAAAATAGGCAAAATCTGTGTATCAAATATTTTAAAGAAAATATGAAATGGAAATATTCTGTAATATAACATGGTTTTCAATACCTCTATTAATGCCCTTTTACCTTTGATTGCTAAGTGTCTAGTTATTTGTGCTAAACTGGCTTGACTGTTGAAACATATACCGAGATAAATATACTGATGAACTACATTTAATTGTTTCTTACCATAAAACCATTTTTCATTAGAGCCTAATTGTCCACCTTTTCTAAATACTACCACCTTAGTTTTTTTCAGGTTTACAATAAGCTTCCATTTTTGACAATAATTATATAAAATATCCAGTTGCTTTTGCAGGTTCATTCTTGTGTCTGAAAGCAAAACAGCATCATAATTTCAAACAGCAAATTTAAAATGGCGTGGAAAGTTTTGAAGGACGCAAGTACTTCAATGGGGATTTAGTGAGTATGGTAGCCTATACATTTTTGGTTTGTGTGTCCATTTGTTGCATTATTTCAGTTGAGAAACGATTGAAACATGGTGCCACGAGGTTTGAATACCAGCTATATATAGGGTAATGTAACCATTTTCGGACGTAGAATAGACGAACATAATGCCATATGTACACGTCTTGTGATCCGGGACATTACAAAAGAAGTTAAAAGTCAATTTTGAATCATCCGATAACAACATGTATCAAGGAAGGAAGGAAGGAAGGAAATGTTTTATTTAACGACGCACTCAACACATTTTATTTACAGTTATATTGCGTCGGACATATGGTTGAGGACCAAACAGATAATAAGGGAGAAAAACCGCTGTCGCCAATTCATGGGCTACTCTTTTCGATTAACAGACAGGGATCTTTTATATACACTATTCCATAGACAGAATAGCACATACCACGACCTGTGATGTACCAGTCGTGGTGCACTGGCTGGAACGAGAAATAGCGCAATGGGTCCACTGACGGGGATCGATTCCAAACCGACCGCTTTACCATTGGACTACGCCTCGCCTCACTGCACATCACTCTATAGACCTCACTCACGCTTTACATTGTAACGAACAAATCAATACATACATGCGAGCAATTTCTTATCTGCTTGATAAACAAAATAAAAATAGAGTGATGTAAGATCCCCGCTTCATCATGTTTGGCAATTCTTTCTGATTCCACTATTCTTATTTCCACAGGATACATCTGAGACACTACGTCAGTAACTTTAAGTAAGTAAGTAGGTAAGTATGAAAGTAAGTAAGTAAGTAAGTAAGTAGGTAAGTATGAAAGTAAGTAACTCTAAGTAAGTAAGTAAGTAACTCTAAGTAAGTAAGTAAGTAACTCTATTAACGTATACCACGAAGGTTTCAAACACACCCATCACGGTCTTAGCCTCTGACATCGCCAGTGACTGAATCCGGGAAAGGAGCACATCCCAAAGCTCTTCACGTATGACTGACACGTGACATTCGATGATTGACAGTTGTCGTCTGTTTTGTTAAGCTGTAACGGTAAATTCTTTGTGATATTACATTGGTCAAGTTACTTTACTCCATATCGATATAAAGTGTCTATATAAACACAAACGACACAATCTTTTGATCTGTCTCACTTGCTGATGTCTCAAGGTATCATTATTACTTTTTATTAGCAAAGTTTTAGACTTGGAGGATTTTCGAATTTTGACACATTGTATAATAACTATAGATATTGTAGACATAAAAATAACAGAAACTGGTTAAGTTACTAATGTGAAGGTAAATACGTCGGACGTAGTAAAAAAATAAATTTAGCTGCTCTGAATATAATTACTATGTTTTTAACATTGCAAACACAAAATGTAGTGGGGGGGGGGGGGGGGGGTTATATTTAAATCTATATTAATCATATTTTAAAATTTAATCTTATTTTCAGATGTTTTGGACAATTTGCTATTGTCTGTTTGGCTTCACTTTGTTGTTTCCGGTATTACAAACAAACGCAGGTAAGCTATTAAGATTTTCTTACAACAAACCATTTGTGCCATTTTTTTGTTTTAACCATTCTTCCAAAACTGGTAAACTTTAAAAGTAATTTGGAATTATAGGCTTTGGACCTATCTTTTAGAAAATATAAACATTTAGATTACGTTTTTTTAAAGATTTGTTTGCTTCTTGTTTTTTCCGTTTGTTTCTTTGTTTGTTTGTTTTTGGTTTTGGGGTGTTTTTTCGTGGTGGTGGGGGGGGGGGGGGGATTTCATTACCCAACTCTACTGTTTTACAGAGTAGTAAGTCCAAGCGCATTGGCCAGATTGTCACCTATAACCATGTCGCCTAAAATAACTATATACCAAAGCAAAATAATTCTTTTTCATATAATATATTTAATAATACTAATTATCATCTTTAGTACAGACCCTGCCATAGAGGTTCGTATACACTTTCGTAGGCATAGACTTTGACAGTTGATTTGAGTTTGGGATACCCCTAGATTCACAAGAATGTACTAGGTGAAATTCTGAGTTCATGTTTGACAGACTTTGGGTGGTGGCCATCTTGGATTTCGTTAACTAAGCATCATCTAAAATGTATTTTGACACCACCACTGTGTTGGACAAACCGGAAACCCAATAATACACCAAAAACATCCTGAGTAGCAAAATGATTTTGGTGATTATTATTGGGTTTTCTGGTATGCCCGACACAGTGATAGTGTCAAAAATAACTTTAGGCATTGCTTAATTATCGAAATTCAAGATGGCCACCAACCAAAGTCCGTCAAATATGAAAACTGTATAACTTTTGAAAAAAACTGTAATAGAAGGATGGTTGTGGTGTGTTTTATGGGGATTGTTTTAGTTATGCCCAAACTATTGGTTGTGTCATGAACAATGCTCGGTATAGATACATACAATACCATACAACCAACCAGTGCTAATAAACAGTACTATAGAAAGTCTGGCAGTGGGTGGCAGTTGGTGGAGCATTCTCAAGGTAAATGATGATATGATGACATGGGCGACCAATGTGCAGAGATCTCTCTGCGAGAAGAAGAGGTCGGTGGACAAATTAAAAAAAATTCAGTACTTTCTCAAGAAATGCTGAGAAAGTCTGAGGTGTGTTAGTACTTGCAGCCTTTTCAATACATGTGTAACATCTAAAATGTTTTTTGACACCACCACTGTGTCGGGCATACTGAAAAACCCAATAATAGGCACCAATAACATCCTTCTACTATATTTCTTTCAAAAGGTATACACCAGTTCATGTCTTACAGACTTTGGGTGGTGTCCATCTTGGATTTCGTTAACTAAGCAACATCTAAAATGTATTTTGACACCACCACTGTGTCGGACGTACAGGAAAACCCAATAATAGACACCAAAAACATCCCTCTACTACATTTCTTTCAAAATGTACTAACGTTTTCATATTTGACGGACTTTGGGTGGTGGCCATCTTGGATTTCGTTAAGTAAGCAAAATCTAAAATGTTTGGGGGTTTTTACCCACCACTGTATCAGGCCTTTCAGAAACCCCAATAATAGACACCAAAACATCCTTCTGCTACATTTCTTTCAACAGTTATAAGCCTTTTCATATTTGACAGACTTTGGGTGGTGACCATCTTGGATTTATTTAACTAAGTAACATCTTAAATGCTTTATGATGTCATCACTCTGTCGGGTATACCACAAAAACACAATAATAGACACCAAAATCATCTTTCTGCTACATTCCTATCAAAAGTTGTATGCATTTCGTTTTCGGCACCTAGTACATTCTTGAATCTAGGGGTATCCCAAACTCAAATCAACTGTCAAAGTCTATACCTTCAAAAGTGTATACGGACCTCCTATGGCAGGGCAAGGACTAATTATTAAGTTATTTATTACCGTATTCTATTTTAAAATCGCATTTGTTTCTTGAGTTGCAGAGTCAAAGGTCAGCATTCTTTTGTTGATCACAATTGTTTCTTTCTGTTTTGAACCTAGATTCACTTGGGGGTGTCGTTAAACATTCATTCATTCATTAGATTCACTAGCTACCTGTTATAGGTACCACATGAAACCAGTCACGATCTTTACAAATGTCCATCTAGACTGATTTATGCAAGAATACGTTTTTGAATACGTTAACGGTTATGTCGTTTAAATACACAGAGTATTAAGGACTGTGTACTATTTTTGTCTGGATCTGTTATACGGATTGTCATGGCACTCTAAACGTGTTGTGTTACTAAAATTTTCATTACAGATACCAGACAAATCACTAACTCTGGACGAGAGTTCATTGTGACATTTCCTCAAAACACTAAAGCAAACGCAAGACTTGAATTGGTCATTACAGCCACCCATGGACATCTGTCTGACGTTGACATCTCGGCTCCTCTACGACAAGACATCAACGTGTCCACCAAGCTCACTATGTTGGGCACTGACGGCATGCACGTGGTTCTGAATCCTGAATTAGCTTTGGATAACACACAGGTTCAGAAAAACGGAATTAAAATAGCAAGTCTTAAGGAGATAACTGTGCAGTGCTATAGTTTCTATGAGGTACCTCCGTTGATGTCTGTAGGAGGATTCATGGCCTATCCGGTAGAGTCGCTTGATCGGGAATATGTTGTAGTCACCTATTGTAAGACCGATTTTCAGTGTCAGTTCGCCGTCGTTGCCACAAAGAACAACACGAGAGTCTCGATATCTCTGAGACTGGACATGCATAAGACTGTCATCTTCAATTCCAGCTATTATGGTAATGGCAGCTTACTACACATAACCCTTGGTGGATATCAAACCCTTCAGATCCAAAGCGACGGAGACCTAACGGGTACTGAGATAGCATCATCTGAAGCAATTGCCGTATTCGTTGGCTCGCCTTTTACAGAAATCTATGAGGACACTTCTTCGTCCATTTTCTATTCACGGGATCACCATGTTGATCAGTTACCACCAGTTTCCAGCTGGGGTTTCGTCTACGTCATGTCCCCTTTTTCCAACACGAAATCGGGTGACTACATCAAGATTGTAGTTAACACGAACACGTATGTACACGTGGATGGCGTCCTAAACCACATTACAGCTTATGATCGGTACGCACAGTTTCTGTTACCCGCGGGCGTACATACGAATGTGACGTCTAATAATCCTGTTCTTATAGCGCAGTTTTCCCAAAGTACAAGTGAATCAAGTGGTGTTCGTTACAGTGACGCATCTGGTGCCATAGTTACCCCAGTTGGTAGCTGGCGTCAAGAATACGTATTCAGCACGCTCAATCTCCTGGCATCAGGTTCGAATAGGTCTACATATCTTTCCATAGTAACAACAAAGTCATGTGTTCTTGACGTGTTACTGGACGGGCAACTCATTGCAAGTACGTGGATTGGAATGTACGAATATGCTCACACGTCGTTTGATTTGTACGGCATGAAACATCGTCTTTCCGTGAAAAATCGAAGTTGTACACTTTCTGGTACCATGTTCGGAACATCGTTATGGGAAGCTTGGTCAATGCCTTTAGGATGGTACTTTGAAGATATTCGGGTAAGTCTGTAATCATAGTATTCCTGTTTTACGAATCTTCATCCATTTGAGAACTTAATATCCATCACACACATATACAGACAGAGAGAGACAGAGAGAGAGAGAGAGAGAGAGAGAGAGAGAGAGAGAGAGAGAGAGAGAGAGAGAGAGAGAGAGAGAGAGAGAGAGAGAGAGAGAGAGAAGGAGGGAGGGAGGGAGAGAGAGACAAAAATGTTACAGTTATTAAAAATCACTGATGTGTGAACATTTATGACTACTTGTAGGTTGCTGAAAGTATAAGTGAAATATTGAAACAGAGTACCTCGCCGACCATGTATGATGTGACCTCATCAGTGGAGAGTCCATTTACAACACAGCTACCAGACGATATCACCACATCAGTGGAGAGTCCATTTACAGCACAGTTTTCAGATAATATCACCACATCAGTAGACAGTCCGTTTTCAACACACCTTTTTGATATGTTGACGACATCTCCGGCCGAGACACACCAGCCTGACATATCACCTACTGTGGTTCAGTGTAACAGTCACGATATTCTACCGACATCAGTTGTCACAAGTGAGTTCTCAAACGCCCTTTCTGTCCTGATTTCCACGATGTTAACAACTAAGAATTCTCGTTCACCTGATGCAACGACGATTCTACACCCATCATCAAATTCCTTACGTAACAGTCACATATATCCTTATACTGACGTCCATATACAGTCGACTATAACAAATGCGGTCAGCACTACTGAAATTGGACTGACAATGGTAACAGAGACTGTAGGGGCAACTGATCCTGTTAGTACTGATGCTCCGAATCCATCTAAAGTGACTACATCGTCACCACAATCAACTTTTAACATTCCACAGAAGCAACAGGTACGAACCTTTTGTCGATGCACAAACTCTACACTGCAGCTAGACGAAAGCCTACATGTTCTAAAGGAGTACCTGGCAGTCGATAAACAGACTCTGTCGGCGACTACCAGACAGTACATCAGCATAGAAGATAACCGCCCATCAGCTGTTGCTGTTGGATGCAGCGGAATCGTGTTACTGTGTCTAACTGGACTCTTGTTCTCTATCAATGACTTAATTACACTGTGGTCATATGTGTGCACTTGGTGTAGAAAAGACGATTGAGGTCTCGGATGGCAGACACGTAGAAACATGAATTAAGACAACAGATAAATCTCAATCTCTCCAAGTATCACAATACAAACAACTGTCTATTGCTGTAACTGATTATCCATGTCTAACAGAAGTTCTTCAAACCTTAAAACTGATACGTTAATTAACCTTAATTCCTAAAACAAAACAAAAACGAAATTCATTTCGTGTGTGTATCCCGTCATAAAATTAACCTTAATTTTAAAATGTTTAATATTTTGTCATAAAATATCAATACTTTTGTCAGGAATTGCATGCATTGTGACCCGTGTGATTCTGTTCATGCATTTAATAAATTCTGTATAGGCGTGCTTTAGAATTTTATTACCAACGCATAATAAATAAAGAATTACATTCTGAACACAATCTGTAATATTATGTGTTTGGGCTCAAACTATTAATCTTCAATTAATTATAAGCAAAACCAAACCAAAACAACATTTTCCAAATATAAAAATCATATATTTTATTTTATCAATATTTTGGGGGTATAGAGGTTTTTTCCAGGGTTTTTGGTTTCTCTCTTTTGTTATATATGCAATAATGACAACAATTATTTCGTGTCTAACAGCATTGATTTTTGTGTATAAGATAGTTCAAACGTCCGTACGTCTAACGGGTTCTCTGAGATCACAGTGACAGGTTTTGATGTTCTTTGTTTTCCAAAAGCCAACGACTCTTGAACTCATCTTTAACTAAATAATGTACTCGGGGCACATGTCAAGGGGGCCTTTGTTTGACCTGGTAACGGCTTTAAATTCTAAACATTTCACTACACGTCTACATGCAATTACTGTTGTTTAATAAGCATAGAAATAGTTATTAAGAGTCAGGCACTCGGGTGTCTTTAATGTTGCTGTGAGACGACATCTCTTTAATAAAATCATTGATTAGAGCATATTAGATGTATGCAATAAGAGCTACCTAGTCTGGTATTTGTGAAAGCTCCGCGTGCCCTAGCGCTAATACTGTTTGTTTTCGCTGTTAGCCACGTTTGTTATATAGAGAATAATACATGAGTTAGATACCATTTATTTCACTTGGAGCTGACTTACGCGTCACAGACATATGATTGTCATGTTAAATATACGTCACAGTGTAATCGATTTCCATCGCGTTGTTTTTTACTGGACGTATGGCACTGGTGACCTGGTTATCGCCTAGCAGTAACCAGTCGTATGTCTTGAAATCGATAACACACGTACATGTGTAAACAACTCTGTGTTATCAAAAATAACACATGGTGTTCTCACCAACAGGTATGTAAGAAATTACAATATCTCCAAAAGCTGTTTTATTAGTAATTATTCAAAGCCCTTATTTAAGAATTTCTATTCAGAATGAAACACAATTTCTATTCAGAATGAAACTAAATAACAAAGTTGCTTTGATTAACGATGTCACTAGAGCAGATTGATTTATTTATCATCGGCTATTGAATGTCGAACATTTCGTAATTGTTACATAGTCTTAGAAAGGAAACCCGCTACAGTGTCCCATTAGTAGTAAGGGATATTTTATATGCACCATCCCACAGACAGAATGGTACATACAAGTCGTTGTGCACTGGCTGAAACAAGAAATAACCTAATGGGCCCACCAACGGGGATCAATCCTAAACCGACCCGGCAAGTTCCTTACCACTGGTCTACGTCTCCCCCACCCCCCCCCCCCCCCCCAACAACAACAACAAATTAATGTGTACACTTTTCACATAATTATTATTAGATATAACAAATCCCCATTTTTTATCCTGAAAATGTGGCGAACACTCATTACATAGAGGCTATTTCACGGGGTTTTTTTTATTTTTCGAATACGATTTAAATATCAACGAGTTTTTACGAATTGCGAAGTAATGAGTGAAAATATGCTTTTCACACATAATGAGTTAACATAACTATCGTATTAGAAAAATCCCCACCATGAAGTGATCTGTTTATTATATGCATGTTTCCTAATTTTGGCAATACCTTTCGCTTTTTGTTGATATCTTTTTCTTACCCTATCGATATATGATATATTTGTTCCGTTGATATATGATATATTTGTTCTTTTGGCACTTTGAAGAAAATTTACTTGACCATGGACTTTTTAAAAGAAATATGAATAAAAATTGCCTTTATTTAATTGTTGAATTAAAAATTACTTAATACTACTACTGTGAAAGCATACCTGAAAAAGCGATTGTCCACAAATACCCAAACTCAAAACCTAAGTCAAACTCGGTTAAACTTTAACTTAATGTCAAAGACAGGACATTGTGTTTTACTGTCATTGTATACACGTACATGTACATACAAACATGCAGGTTATATATAGTCAAACCCGACATATTTATATATCAATATATACAATTACTTGCCAGTGCCAGTTTTGCGCACTGTTTTATGCACGTAGGCGGAATCGATCGCGTAGCTTTTAGGTCCCATGTACATGGTTCGGTTAAAGAGCATCCTCTTTAAAAATGACTCGATAACCGAGAGAGTATTGTGAAGACTCTGTAACGTGCTGTAAAGTACTATTGATGCAATAGTTTCTCTCTATTCCATAATAACAAAGACATTAGAAACCGAGGAAAGACTCTATTGCTGTTTTATTGATTATAAAAAGTCGTTTTACTATGTGAATAGAGCAAACCTTTGGCTTAAATTATTTAAATATGTAATATGCGTGGAAATTTTGCAGTTTATAAAATCTATGTATCTCTGTGTTAGATCTTGTGTCGATGTAAACGGATTTAGTCCCGAGTTCTTTAGATGTGATTTTGGTCTAATGCAAGGAGACGTGTTGTCCCCGATATTGTTTTCTTTGTATTGAAATGATATTGAAAATAAATTTATTGTAAATAGATGTTTAGACATTTTATTTAGAGATTTGATTTTTTCATGTTGTTATATGCAGATGATATGGTTACTTTTTGTGATACTATACAAGGGTTACAACAGATGCTAGATACACTACACAGCTGTAATGAAAATGGGGACTAACAGTAAATACATTGAAAACTTCAAATTATGGTATTTAGGAATCATGATCAAGTGAAAGATGAGGAAAAATGGCTGTACAATGATGTATTGGTTGATGTTGTTGACCAGTTTACTATTTTACTAAATTATAACAACAAATTTACATCTGTTATTAAATGTATATCTGAACAAGAAAGAAAAGCATAATTTTCCAAGCAAAATAATTATTAAGACTTTGGTTTAGTGTCATTATTTCATACATATGTATCTAGTCTAGTCTGTTGTTCTGTGTTTGTGAGATATGGGGACTTCATAAAACAGACGTAATTGAGAAAATACACCTAGACTATTTAAAAAATGCTCTGAACGTTATAGGATCTACAACAAATATTATGATATATTATGAATTAGGAAGATATCCATTGCTTTATGAACGTAATTATCATATGATTAAATATTGGTTAAAACTGATTTCTACTATTTTGCATATAATGTATAGTGAGTTAATATCTAGATGTATAAAAAAAATAATGGGGTTACATCTATTAGGAAATTATTATATGAATTACGGTTTGGATACATATAGAATAATCAGGAACATCTTGGGAGAAATATTATTAAGTATTATTCGTCAATAATTAGGCAACAGATTATTAATCAAGCAAGCCAGAATCTTTTTTATCAGCTGAATACATCTGCGAAATGTTACACTTTGTACACACTTTTGATGGATAGTTTAAATATGCAGCATTACTTGACTAAATGAATCCCAAATGTGTATAAAGTATGTCTTACCTCATTAAGATTATCTGCACATAACTTAGCATTTGAAATTGGCCGTTATAGAAGTATTAATAGATATGAGAGTTTGCCTTATTATGTAAAAGTGGAAATGTTGAAGATGAATATCATTTTGTGCTATGTAAAAGTGTAAATGTTGAAGATGAATATCAGTTTGTGTTATGATGTTCTGCACTTAGTGATATAAGAAAAATAAAATAAAACGCTATTACTGGTTTAGATCTTCTATGTTAAAAGTTATAAAGTTGCTTAACTGTTCGAATTTAAAAAATGCTTTGTAATCTGGGAAAATATTTGGTCAAAGCCTTTTAGTACAGACATTTTGTAATTGGATTATTTATTAATATCATGCTCTAATTATCTGTTTATATTCTCCACTAGCCATACTTCTATCACGATTGATTGCTCGTGTAATATGCATGTATATTGTTTGTATCAATAAGCAAATGATTACGGTAATACATAATAACAGAATTGAGTTACATCAACGGCATGAAACAATTTGTGATACCAGAAATTATTTAATTATCCCCTGCGCCAATGCATTAATATATAGATATTATTAAAGAGCGTGTATCTCGTACTGGTTATACGAAACGAGTGTCGGGATTTTTGTATTGCCCGAGCGAGAGCGAGTATGTATATATATATATCAGTACGACTTACACGCGACTGTAATAATTTCTTTATTATCAATATTATTATTGTTGTTTTCTTTATGAATAACACGACCCAACTCAAAATGTTTCAGTCACAACTACGAGACGACGAAATGATGTCATATTTCAAATGCACCGTCTGAGCTAGGACTGGAGAAGCATCGTGTTATCGCGGTTCCTCTAGGATCAATCCGTCGTTGGGCCCATTGGTCTATTTCTCCTTCCAGGATGTGCTATGTGTATGTGGGATAATGTATAAAAGATCCTTTGCGATTATTGAAAAATGTAGCGGGTTTCCTCTCTAAGATTATATGTCGAAATTATCAAATGTTTGACATGCAATAGCCGACGATTATTAAAACTCTGCTCTAGTGGTGCCGTTAAACAAAACAAACTTCGGGTATGAAGAGTTGCAGTTAAAGATGAGATGTCCCTATATCAACTCCTATTTGTAGCAGACATACCTACGGTTAACACATAACCATAAAGTCTACAGAGACAATACCTTATTGAGTGAGGACAGGACGAATGGCATGATGTTTAAAATGTCAAACGACATTATTACCCTTGTGGGTTTTACACAGATGTATCTAGATGCAATTCCCAATGTAACACAAAACTTGTTACGGTGAATCTTTGCCTGACCCATCTACTGTACATGCAGCTGACTATTCTACTGACTAATTGACATGTCAAGTAAAGTCTGTAAGGTCAGTGACAGAAACACATGGATGCATGTACAGTTAGTGGTGAGGTCAGAAAGGTTATTGAAAGCCAACTGAAAGGATGGAGTTAGACAACAGGGCCTAATTTCACAAAACATCGTAAATCTAGTTTTGCACGTAAATGTTAATCTTCGACTAAACAACAATTCTTATTACTATTATAGTTCAACAAATATAGTTAGAAGAACACATATTTTATTTTATTTTGTTTTTAAACTACTCAAGCTTCCGTAATGATGTAATTTTCTTCGTGGCATTGATGTTAAACACGTGTAAACGCACGATAGTATAACTGCTAGTAGCAGACGTAAACTTACGGGGACGAATTTACGAAGCCTGTTTTTCTTAAACGCAGGTGTTTAAGCATAGTAAATGTACGTAGGTACATGTACATGCGTGTAAGTGTAAAACGGGCTTCTTAAATTCGGCCTACGATGTTTAGTGAAATGGGCCCCAGGTCAGCCCGCAACACTTGTACATTACACTGTTTTAAAGTGACAAGCTAAGTAAAACCTGAACTCTAATCTCAGTCCATATATAACCTGCACCGATATACAACGGGTATAACTAGAGGAGGTAATAAATATATTGATTTTTCCGATAACGAAATATGAAAACGAAACCACTGTCACTGTGTTCAGATTGAAAAATACCTTTCCATTGAGGTATTGTATTTGACAATAGCTTTAATTTTGACCCGTCCCAACCGTCAGAATAGTTTTAGAGGTCAAAACGGCAAGTCACGATTAATACATATGTAACAAACATCACATTTTGTTTCATAAAATGTTTTGTTTTGAGCCTGTATAATAAATTAAGGTATCGGAATACTAATCATACTATCACTGGCTTCAGGCCTGCCAAAATGCACTTGACAGGTCGCCGGAAGGGGTAACACTGTCGGATAAGCCAAGAAAAGAAAAAGAAACGTTGCCCATAATGTAAGCTATAATGTTGTGTTCTGCAATAATACTTTTTTTTGAACCTTTTTGTAATCGAAGAAAAATCCAGGTGGTGTCTTAAATGCAAATTAAGCCATCGGACTACAGGCTGGTAGGTATAGGGTTCGCAGCCCATCTAGAGAGAGTTTTAACGACACCATGTGTAAGTGTAGAGCCACTACACTCTCTTCTCTCTCACTAACCACTAACCTAATAACAGCTAACCCACTGTCCTGGACAGACAGCCCAGATAGATGACGTGTGTGCCCAGGACAGCGTGCTTAAACCTTAATTGGATATAAGCACGAAAATAAATTGAAATGAATGAATGAAGAATATTTTTGATATTTAGATTTAGATAATTATCATTAGTTTTACACATTTTGTTACACCCAATAGCTGGGGTGTCTTTTAAACATTCATTCATTAATGCATTAGTTTTACATTGTCAAGTAAATATTCCAGAAATAGCACATGTATATTATGTTTAAATGGTTTAATGAAACAAAGGGTGCAGCGAATCATATCTCAGAAATTGAATTGACAGGCAATCGTGCTCGTGGCCTGATAAATGAATGTGTGTCTAAAGTCTGCAGCGATTAGTGGTGTTCCAGTTATCGTTTATAATCGAAAATTGATTGGATTAGTTCTTACGATGTGATGATCGATTATAAAAATCAATAATCGATTTTTTGGGAAAATGGTAACTGTAATTGTTCCTCGAGTTTAGATGATAGAATTGATGTAAATATGCTTGAGTTTGGGTTAATGTTTATGAGTACATAAAGAACATAGATATTAAATAGTTAATAAAGGTAAAATTAGTCATTTGCAGGGTGCACACGACAATAGGTACATGGTCGTTATAATCGCCTTGCCTACAACCCTTTTCTAACTTACAACTTTCTGATAGAAACCCATTTTGTAATATTCGCGACACAGAATTGTTATAAAGAGTATTTATTCACTTTTTGATTGAATATTTAAAGTTAAAAATATCTAGTGTTTCATCAATAAAATCCTAGGAGACCGAGTCAAAGGTTTTTTCAAATTCTACAAAAACCAAGATACCTGGTGTTTTTTTGTCTTTCTGTATAGTCCCTTATGTCAAATATTAATCGTATATTTCCACCAATATACCTGCCTTTGATAAAACCAGTTTGGTCTTTAGCTATAATTGTATCAAGTACTGTTTTTATTCCATTGGCTATGCACCCTGAAGCTATTTTGTATATACAGTTCAATAAAGTAATAGGACGCCAATTTAAAACAAAACCTGCTTTAGTTTATTTAATTTCGGTATACAAGTAATACTTCCTAATTTTTGAGTGTTGGACATTTCATTTATATTATAACTATAATTAAGAGATCTAACAATAAAGAGACCTAGGTCAATCGAAAAGAATTTTTTTAAAATCAGCTGTAAAACCATCTGAACCAGGGCTTTTATCGTTTTTCATATTTTAAAAACATTCTAGTGCTCCACTATATTTTATTTCTCCTTCTAAGCTTTCTGCTACTGCATCTAATAGTTTATTTGCATTAATATTATTAATATTTCTGATGTTATCGCCAATAGATGGATTTCGTTTAGAGTACAAGTTTTCATAGAACGTTTTAGTTTCCTCTAAGATTTTTGTTTGTTCTGTTATTACGTTACCGTTATTTAATTCTATTTTGAAAATAAATTTGCTAAAGTAGTTTCTCGATTCTAAATTACAAAAGTATTTAGTAGGCTTCTCACCTTCTTTATCCATTTTGCTCTAGATCTAATACATTTCCCTTTTAACTTCTTCCTTCGAATTTCTTTCAGTTCATTTCTTTTTGTTCATTTCTTTTTGCTTTTAGTAAGTCAGAATTTATATTATTTTCATCTTCTTCTAACATCTGTATTTCTTCACTAAGTTTTAATTCTAACACATTTTCCGATTTTTTCTTAAATGTTGAATACGAAATTGTTTTTCCCCTTATTTCCATTAATAATACTTCTAAAAATAATTGATCGTTAATTGTGAATTGTATACTTTTATTCAAAATTGATTCAATGTTTTCTGCGTTATATACTGGAATGGCATATTGACATTTACTCTTTGTAATAGTCTCTTTGACATAATCAACATATATTTTATCCTTAAGTAGAGAGTTATTGAATTTCCATAGTCTGAATGGTCAGACCTGTAGCGACCTTCAAATGAGACTTTATTTACGAGTAACATCAAATTTTCAGATAAAAGGGGGAAAAATCTAGCTTGTTTGACTGGATTTTATTTTGGTCCAAGTATATTTGTTTAAATTAGGATAAAGGTCACGAAATGGATTGACAAGGCTATATTTTTTTTTAATTTGATAGAATTTCGGTTTTCGCCTATTTATGTGTATGTAATTTTTGTTATCCACGTTTTGATTCAGGACTAAATAACAAATGTTTCGTTTTCAAAATCCTCAATAGAGTCAGATATATTCTCATAAAATTGTGGTTTATCATCATTCGGCCGATACAAATTAACAAGTGTTATCCTTCCCCTTCTGTTGTTATATCGAATATAATATAGTTACCAGAAATATCAGTTTTCATTTTATGCAATTTATACTCAAAGTTATTATTTAACAGTATGACTACGCCACGTGTTTTCTGCGAATAAGAACTAAAGGACACATCTGTAT
>NC_054704.1:74176205-74188705 GCF_016097555.1 Gigantopelta aegis
TTTTCATACCTACGAAATTATTTGAAGATAAATCCAGTTTGTGCTTCTTACAAATATTTAGACGACCACATTGAATATACAGACACTGATATTCTAAACAAGAAAATATATTTAATATGCAAGTTTAATCGTAGAAATATTTTATTAGTAGGAAACATCTTACAATGCAACAAACTCAGGAATGTCCCTTTAAGATGTCACTAGGAAAGTAGGAAAGGGAAAAAGAACCAATAAAATATCCAGTTTCTCTCAACGCCTCGGTGGAAGTACGAAACAGCTCACAAAACATATATTCAGCTAATGAACTTCTGGGATTGCTTTACAATGTAATATAACATTATTTATACAACTCCAATCTAAATATTATGGTACTGCACGCACGCACGCACACACACGCACAAAATAACAACAAAACCCAACAATATTATGAACATCAATGCAGCAATATACGATCCAAATACTAATCATAAAACTATTACAATCGTAATAATTTCTTAATCATAATCACATTAGTTTAATGGTGAGATTTATAGAAAGAAATTCACACTGGCTCACAAACGTATCTATTTGCACATACATATACACACATATTCATATGCATGCATATACATATATACACACAAAAAACATACATATACACAGACATGCATACACACACACACACACGCGCGCGAGCACACACACATGTACACGGGCTACCCATATAAAACGTGCACTTATAAATAAATAAAACGACCAATAACATTTATCCTTTAACGAATATGTTTGTTAACTGTATACCTAAACATATCTCAGTTGAAAGCAAATCTGTAACAGATATGAAAGTACATATATAATAGTTAATGAGTGATATAATTAACGTTCGAATGTTTATGACTGTAGAGTAATTAGCGACCCAGAACACGGGTATAACATTAAAAAAACAAGACTCAGAATAAATTAATAGTCCAAACTGAAATTGGTGACTAGTCTGATTATATTTTGTCAAACAGATCAATGATTCCTTTTATTATAAAATGTCAAGAAACGCTACAGCCAGTGTTTATCCACTAATGTTGTCTTTGCCGTATCAATTATTTAAACATACATATTGGGGTTACGGAATATTTAAAGGGACATTCCTGAGTTTGCTGCACTTTTTAAGACGTTATCGACTAACAAAGACTTAAGTTCAATCGTAGAAATATTTTATTAGTCGCAAACATCTTACAATGCAACAAACTCATGAATGTCCCTTTAATAACCCATATTGTCTGTATTTTGTGGCATGAAGAGACAAATAAACTTTACAAAAGAAAATATAATTTTGGCTTTTAAGACGAGTAACAATGATCCTATTAATGTTATTACATTAATAACTAAATAGTTAATATTTAAAAGAGATTTGAAGGGCTAACGAGTTGACAGAAGTTTGACATTTTTAATATATAATGTCCATATATTGTAGGGGTGAACATTCTTGAACACTGCTTTTCGGATTTCGTTTAAAGCTAGTATTCATATTGTTATTAGTATGTTTAGCAAAGAATAGAATAGCTGTTTAACGACACACCAGCACGAAAAATACATCGGCTATTGGGTGTCAAACTATGGTAAAAGTTGTTTTGTTTTTTTGTTGTTGTTTTTTTGTATACATTACACATTTATAAATATTGGATCTGTTATGTAAATTTATTGCATTAACTGTATGATTATGACAGACAGACTGTACATGCACACGCATAGTGTATTACATACAGATCAAGAGATATTTATGTTCATTCTTAATTCTCCGATAATAACATGTTTCGGCCCTCTTGACCCCAGCCACACGTTTTATGTTCAAATGAGCAAATCAATACACAAATGCGATCAATTCCTTTTCTTTGATCTTCTGCAAAATAACCAGAATAAAAGTGTAATTATATAATGAAGTAATATTCCTGCTGCATCCTGTTTCTCAAATCTTTATGGTTTCACTATTATTATTTCCACAGGATAAAGCTGATACACAACGACATTAACCAATATTCGCTATTAAAGCTGGAACCCTGATATGAGATATGAAAGACACGCGATGTTATTTCATTGACAGTTGTCCTTTGTTTCGTTAAACTGTTTAAGTAATTATACGTGATCTACGTGACCACATTACATTGGCTAAGTTAATTAAGATCTTCACTCAATATCGATTTAAAGTACATACATAAATACAAACGATTCTATGCTATCAGCTGTAGACGGTTAGCCCACCTGCTGACGTCTCAAGGTATGTTGGTACATGCATATTACTTTCCAATTCTTTTAGCATAGGTTTTCGAATTTTAAAACAATGTGTATTAGACACTTTGTTAATACTTGTATATATTTTGTAGACTTAAAAGTAACAGAAATCACAACATACGCGAGTCAATCCCAGTGCAAATATAGAATTCTTACTAACAAAATATTCTAAACAGGTATATTATATTATATTTTTAAAATGTTACTTCACAATGTATGTATATATATATATATATATATATATATATATATATATATATATATATGAATAGAAAATCCTTCTATGTTGCTGGCACCTCTCCTCCAAAGTAGCAAGGGGGCTTGAGATAATATATTTTATAAAAAGAAAAAGTCAGAAGCCTCCTTTAAAAGTCATATATCCCTCTTTGAAACGAGGGATATATGACTTTTAAAGGAGGCTTCTGACTTTTTCTTTTCATAATATATATATATATAGATATATATATATATATATATATATATATATATAGAGAGAGAGAGAGAGAGAGAGAGAGAGAGAGAGAGAGAGAGAGAGAGAGAGAGAGAGAGAGAGAGAGAGAGAGAGAGAGAGAGAGAGAGAGAGAGAGAATTCATTTTAATTTTTATTTGAAATCTTATTTTCAGATGTCTTTGGCCGTTTACTATTGTTTATTCGGCTTTATTTTGATGTTTCCGTCATTACAAACAAAAGTTGGTAAGCTACACTTTTCTATTGGCGTTTTCTGTTGTAATTAGTCTTCCATGATTGCGAAACTTTAATTTAATTTGAAAACAAGAGTATGCCCCTCCCTCCCCCTTCCCCCCCCCCTCTCTCTCTCTCTCTCTCTCTCTCTCTCTCTCTCTCTCTCTCTCTCTCTCTATTTCTCTCTCTCTCTCTCTCTCTCTCTCTCTCTCTCTCTCTCTCTCTCTCTCTCTCTCTCTCTCTCTCTCTCTCTCTCTCTCTCTCTCGGTCTGTGATTGTTTTTGTTTTTCTCGTTTCAACCAGTGCCCCACAACTGGTCAAAGGTCGTGGTATGTGCTTTCCTGTCTGTGGGAAAGTGCATATAAATTAAAATGGGACAGGTTTTGCGGTGTGTGTGGGAGTTTTTGTTGTTGTTGTTTTGTTTTTTTTTGGGGGGAGGGGTTTGGTTTGGTTTTGTTTGTATTGCAAGGAGAAATGTGGCACTCTGATAGATCTGAAAGTATTATATCTTCCAGCTGTATCGAACACTTTTTCTATGGAGTAAAAGAATTTGTGCTTTCGAAATAATAATTACAAATTTACAATAGTCTCATTCATGATGTCCTAAACAAAGACCATGCACTGTAGGAGAGGGTGGACTTACTGTATCGGCCCTAAGAGTCTTTTTTAATTTTTGTGTTTTATATTTTAAGAAAAATACTATTTAGCTTATGGTGAGACTCAGGAACAAGAGTCCACCAACAGAAATGTATTCTTTTTCACGGAAAGATGATGCTTTGTGCCGTACAAATCAAATGACGTGTGAGCATATTCGGCATTTTCAATCCACTTACTTGCAATGGGTTCCCCGTCCAGCAACACATCAGACATACATGACGTTGTGGTTACTATGGAAACATACGTAGATCTATTCGAAAATACATCTATGAAATTGAGTGGGCTGAAAACGTATTCGCTGCGCCAGCTACCCACTGGGACAACAATGGCAACAGAAGCATCACCATAATCAGTCGTATCACTTGTACTTTGGGAAAATTGTGCTACGAGAACTGGACTGCCAGACGTCACAATAGTATGTCTGCCCGCAGGTAACAGAAACTGTCTGTAGCGATCATAAGTTGTAATGTTATGTAGGACGCCATCCACCTGTACATACGTGTTCTTATATACTACGATCCTGATGTAGTCTTCTGACATTGTGTTGGGGAACGGAGAGATGACGTAGACAGAACCCAAACTGGAGACTGGCGGTAACTGATCCACTAGATGATCTCGCGAATAGACAATGGATGTAGAATTGTCCTCATACATAGGTGTTAAAGGCGCTCCAGCAAATACGGCAATTGCTTCAGATGACTCTATTCTTGTGCCTGTTAGGTCTCCCTTGCTCTGGATCTGAAGTGTTTGATATCTCTTAAGGATTACTTGTAGTAAACTGCCATTGGTGTAAGTTTTGTTTCTAAAGACAACGTTATTAATTTGGTCCATTCTTAGTGATATGGAGACTTTCGTCGTGTTCTTTGTGGCAACAACTGCGAATTGGCATTTATAGTTTTTACAGTAGGTGACTACCACATATTCCCGTCCAAGTGACTCAACCGGGTAGGCCATGAATCCTCCTACAGACGCCCACTGAGATATCTTAAATAAACTATATCACTGCACTGTTATGTCTCTAGGACTTGTTATGAAAATCCCTTTGCCAAGAACCGACGAGCCATACAATTGAACTTAGAATTAAGAGTCACGTACATGGCGTCAGGGCTTAACATAGTGAGTTGGGTGAACACGTTGATGTCTTGTCGTAGAGGAGCCGAGATGTGAACGTCAGACAGAGGACCATGGGTGGATGTGATGACCAGTTCAAGTCTTGTGTCTGAATTACCATGTTTTGGGAAGGCCACTATGAACTCTCGTCCAGAGTTGGTGACCTGTCTGGATTCTGTAATGAAAGGTTAAAAAACAACCCAACGTGTTCAGCGTCTTGATAACATGTGCAGCATATTTTTTTAAAAACCCACACACAGGTAACGTAGTAACATCTGTGTTAATATGCAGCATAAGAGTTGAAGTCACAGACCCTAATTTTGATCCGTGGGAATGGACACTAATTTTGGTTAATCCACATACCTGTAACACATCTAGATCAAGTTAAAATGGAGTAAAACGAGAGTCTGTGACGGTGAAACGAGGAAAAACCTTTTAGAAATACGACTTGAGCTCGTCTCCATAACCATTACTTCACAGAAGTATGTACGTTTTTAGAATTAAAACAAATACATTTCCTCATATAACTAACAACACTTTGGATGCACTGAATTCTCTGGTACCATGTTCGGAGCAGCGTTTATCCAAGCTTGGTCAATGCCTCTAGGTTGGTACTTTGGAGACATTTGGGTAAGTATGTAATAATAATAATAATAATATATCTGCTTTACGAATTTTCATCCATTCAGAAAATTATACATTCATTACAGACACTCACTCACTCACTCACACACACACACACACACACACACACACACACACACACACACACACACACACACACACATATATATATATATATATATATATATATATATATATATATATATACAAACACACACACAAATACACACACAAATACACCCACCCACACAGAGAGAGAGAGAGAGAGAGAGAGAGAGAGAGAGAGAGAGAGAGAGAGAGAGAGAGAGAGAGAGAGAGAGAGAGAGAGAGAGAGAGAGAGAGAGAGAGAGAGAGAGAGAGAGAGAGAGAGAGAGAGAGAGAGAGAGAGAGAGAGAGAGAGAGAGAGAGAGCTGGGGAGGGAAGGATCGAGGGACAGACGTTGCAATCATCAAAATCTCTGATGTATGAGAATTCTGGACTATTATACAAAACATTCCACCATTTAACTGTATGTCTCAACGTCTGTTCAATTGTAGATTCCTGAACACACAAGTAAAATATTGCAAGAGAGCACCTCCTATCATATCACAACTGAAACACAGCTAGCATATGATATCGCCACACCAGTGGAGAGTCCAACTACAAGACAACTATCATATGATATCGCCACATCAGTGGAGAGTCCAACTACAAGACAACTATCATATGATATCGCCACACCAGTGGAGAGTCCAACTACAAGACAACTATCATATGATATCGCCACACCAGTGGAGAGTCCAACTACAAGACAACTATCATATGATATCGCCACACCAGTAGAGAGTCCAATTACAACACAGCTTTCAGATATGTCAACAACATCTCTCGCTGAGACTAATCTATCTGACGTGTTCACCGTAACACCATCTACTGTAGTTGAGATTAACAATCAAGCAATTCTGCCGACGTCAGTTGTGAGAAGTGAGTTCTCAGATGTCCTTGCTAGATCGGATTCACCGATGTTAACAATTGAGAATTTTCTACCACCTGATGCAACGACGATTCTACACCCATCATCAAATTACTTAAGTAACAGTCACATGTTTTCTGATACTGATGTTCATGTACAGTCGACTATTACAAATATGGTCAGTACTACTGAAACTGGACTGACAACGGTAACGGAGAATGTAGGGACAGCTGATCATTTCAGTACTGGTACACTGAGTCCAAATGAAGTCACTACCACATATTCGCCATCACAAACTACTGCTAACGTCGCAGAGACGCAAGTGGTACGCACCTTTTGTCGATGCAAAAACTCTACACTGCAGCTAGATGAAAGCCTGCAGGTTCTAAAAGAGCACCTGGCAGTCGATACACAGACTCTGTCGGCGACTACCAGAAAGTACATCAGCATAGAAGACAACCGCCCATCAGCTGTTGCTGTTGGATGCAGCGGAATCGTGTTCCTGTGTCTAACTGGACTCTTGCTCTCTATCAATGACTTAATAAAACTGTGGTCGTATTGGTACTCCTGGTGTAGGAAAGACGAATCGCCGGATTCAGGTTCTGAGGATGACAGAAGAGTGGAAGCATACTAATCGAACAGGTTCCAACAGTTGGAAGAATCTGACTAATTCCTCTTTCGCAAAATGTCGAAACAGAATAACTATTATAATATTAGTGTTTTCTGTCTAATGTAGATTGGAATGATGCTAAGCCCGTCCCCTTGTATGGACTACCCTGCTTCCCCTTGATGTGAACCCGCTGTACCATCCAGTGCACCATGCCTGGTACACAAATGCCGTGGTATGCGCTATCCTGTCTATGGGATGGTGCATATAAAACATTCCTTGCTGCTAATCGAAAAGAGTAGCCCATATCTGTGTGGTCCTTAACCATATGTCCGACGCCATATAACTGTAAATAAAATGTGTTGAGTACATCGTTAAATAAAACATGTTCTTTCTTCATTTCAATAACCCGTACTTCTGCATTAATTAATTGTCACCAAACGCTCCTGTTATGATTACATCTTGCTTTAAGTAGTGTTTCACATCCTATCAGAAAAAACTAAACACACACACACACACATATACACACACACACACACACACAAAACCCTGGTATGTTAATTAACAACGTTTATTTTTAATTAGTGGCAATGTATTGTCAAAAAATGTCACAATACCTTTGTCAGGAACGGCACACATTGTGAACCTTGTGATTCCGTTATGTAATCACAGCTGATCAATAATTACTTATAGGCATGCTTTGAAAGTTTGCTACCAGCACATAATAAACACACAATTTCACTGCGAAAACATTTTGTAATATTATGTTGTAGGGTGTATACTATTAAATCAAATCCCATAGACGACAATAGTAACATGTGTGGCTAAAACTCCTACCAGCAGCGTATCAATCGACATAAACGCCACGGATATAAATACTACCACACTTCACCCTTAAACTGAATCAGAAAAAAATGGGGGTCAAGCTGCTCATTTCTGAGATAACGGGTAGCGTCTTTGACTACCCTAGTTCCGCACAACATTCTAGTACTTTTTTTTACAGGTACCCCATACATGTTTCAAGAAAAAGGCTACTTGACACAGTGGTACTAGATGAAATGAAGTTATTTGGTTTAGTACTACCTGTAGGTCTGGAACTAATGTCCAGCTAGTTATAAGCAAAACTTTGTAATTATAAAATTCATATCGAGCAATAGGCGATTTTGTTTTTCTGTTTCTTTCTCGCTATATATTACCTCATGGTTATTGCAGAACTTTTTGCAGCATTACGGAATTCATTGACTGGCCCAGTGATCAATTAGTCATGTATGAAGTCCTAACCCCCTGTCCTTTTGCTCTGTCTGGAAACAGCTCTAAAATATAATAAATATTTTTTCTTTCATCTTTAAGTATATAGGACAGATCCGTCCCCTAAAGGACAGCTGTCACAGCTATTTCTATATTCCATGAGTTATGCGAGCTAATTATATTGTTATGTATGTAGTCATCAGACAAGCGTTTCATATTGATATTCGGAAAATGTCAACTAAACTGAGGACATCAACATTAAATATTGATCAGCTTATTGTTCAAGTGGAGAAATATCCATCTTTATATAATCCACAGAATACCTCATACAGATATGTTGAAAAAAACCCCAACAACATCTGAGCTACCATAGGATCTTTATTGGAAGCATCAGGTAATAGTTTGATGTTTGTATCGTGTCTAAATGGAGAGAAAAAAAATCAAAACTAGAAAAATGGCTTTTGTATGTTATTTGCCGCTTGCCAGACGCATTCAGTGTGTTTTCTTTTTCCGCTCGAGTGCCGCTTGTCGCCCGCGTGTCTCTTGCCGACCGTGTACCGCCCGCGTCCCGTGTGTTCTTAGCTTTACAGTTTATTTAACATATGGAGCAAACACGGTAAATATGATAATGTAGTTTATACAATATGACAAAATGGTCAAATGAAAAACGTTAATACTTTTTTTCAGTTTGTTTTGTTTAACGACACAAGTAGAGCACATTAATTTATTAATTGTCGACTATTGGATGTCAAACATTTGGCAATTTTTACTCGTAGTCATCAGAGGAAACCCATTATATTTTTCCATTAGTGTCAAGGGATCTTTTATATGCACTTTCGACCAGTTGTGGTGCACCGGTTGGAAAGAGGTTAATATATTTGCCATCTTTGTCTGCTCGTGTAAAATAACAGTTTATTTACCGTCTACGACAGAAAAAGAATTAATCATATATGTAGTCATATAGCATAGAAAACGTACACCCTCGAGGAGGAAATGTCGTTCATGGCATTTCACATATCAATCGTGGTTCACTGGTTGGGATGGACCGGCCTCGGCTGCGTCGTGGTTAGGCCATCGGTCAACAGGCTGGTAGGTACTGGGTTCGGATTCCAGTCGAGGCATGGGATTTGTAATACCGATACCGACTCCAAACCCTGAGTGAGTGTTCCACAAGGCTCATTGGGTAGGTGTAAACCACTTGCACCGACCAGTGATCCATAACTCGTTCAACAAAGGTCATGGTTTGTGCTATCCTGCCTGTTGGAAGCGCAAATAAAAGATCCCTTGCTGCTAATCGGAAAGAGTAGCCCATGAAGTGGCGACAGCCATTATCCTCTCTTGATATCTGTGTGGTCCTTAACCATATGTCTGACGCCATATAACCCCAGTTGAAGAGCACTGACAGGAACGAATAAGAGTAGGAAGATGTTTCGACAAGGTCTAAACAGTACGTCATGACTGGCAGACATTAGAGGCGGTATCTTTTCTACTGTCTGTGGAGAAGTGTATATAAAATAATATTTTCTGTCATTCGGTAGGAGAATCCTTTGTCATCCAGATAATTACCTCTGTCAGGCCAGAGCAGGAAAGGCCCAGTGGTAAAAGCGTTCGCTTGATGCGCAGTCGGTCTAGGATCGATCCCCGTCGGTGGCCCCATTGGGTTATTTCTCGTTCCAGCCAGTGCTCCACAACTGGTGTAACAAAGGCCGTGGTATGTGCTATCCTGTCTGTGAGATGGGGCATATAAAAGATCCCTTGCTGCTAATCGAAAACAGTAGCCCATGAAGTACCAGCGGGTTTCCTCTCTCAATATCTGTGTGGTTCCTTAACCATATGTCTGACGCCATATAACCGTAAATAAAATGTGTTGAGTGCGTCGTTAAATAAAACATTTCTTTCTTTCTTTTTGCCTCTGTCAGTATCAACAGCAATAGTAGAAAACCCCGAAAATTAAAAAACTACCGTTTTCGTTCCTTTGGCCTGGGAGCGATTCGCGGCGGTGGGCACACTGGGCTATTTCTCGCTCCAGCCAGTGCACCACGACTGGTACATCAAAGGCCGTGGTATATGCTATCCTGGGATGATCATATAAAAGATCCCTTGCTACTAATGAAAAAAATGTACCATGTTTCCTCTCTAAGACTATATGTCAAATTACCAAAAGTTTGACATCCAGTAGCCGAAGATTAATAAATCAATGTGCTTTAGTGGTGTCGTTAAACAAAGCAAACTTTAACCTTCTTTGGCAGCTCGAGTCTGATTAAAATTAGCTCTACCGGGTCTACCAGTAGATCTAACAGCATTGCATGGACTCCCATGTTCAGGTGACATTTCATCTATAAATAACAATTTAAATATCGACCAATTACACTTTTATAGCGTTATTCGGGAGCATACAAATTCCAAAAATATCGGGCGAGACTATTTATGCAATAGGCGAACTTGTTTGGTCTATTTCAACATTGAAAACCACAGGGGGAAAAGTGCAGTAATAAACTCTGGATTGTATACTAGTATAAACAGATTTTATGGCTATACCATCACGGTTTTTTGTTTCGTTTTGAAACGAATTTTATACAAAATTTTATATTGGAATTAGTTCCCGGCATACTTCGTAATTACCCGAATCATTTCGTATATCCTCGGCATAATCCCGAATATTTTCAAATTCTTTTCAAATCACTGGCACGATTTTGCAAGTAAGGTTTTGATTGCTCGAATGAAAAGTCAACTGGACATGAGCTCCAACGGGTTGCTGTTAGATCCACATGTAATAGTGGAGCTCATTTTAATTAGATTGTGGCAGCTCATTCCTGATTATAAACAGATATTTTTACGCGCAAGGATAGTTCAAAACGTCCACTTTCAAGCTAACTCTCGACGAAGCTGGACGCTGTTGGAGTTTCGCGTCGCGTACACCGGGTCACGGGCAACCGTGACTTTGGTGTACGGCGACTCGGACTCGCAGAAGAGGAAGGGAAGAGGACGGAGGAAGAAGAAACGTGCGCCAGAGGCGGCTCAGGGGGGAACAAAACTGGCGGCTCAACCGCCAGCGGCGGTCCCTTCTGCGTCGCCGCCCCCGGCTTGGCCCAAGACGAAAGGACCAGCTCATCCGGACCCGCCGTCAACACCGAGGGATGCTCTCAACGCGCCGATGTTTGAGACGCCCGCAGACGGACCTCCATCTCCCTCTACGCCACCGCCTACACATAATTGGCCACTGTCACCAGTCTTGCCAGTTCGGAAGGCGGCGGTCCGGGCAGGAGCCGTTGCGAAGAGGAAGCCGTCGGGAAAGTTGAGGTCGGGAAAATCAGGTCCGGCTTCCTGAAGTTCGTGCAGGGGGACACCTCGGATCCGGCATCACTGATGGGCGGACTAGTGGAACCAGAGCTAAAACAACTACCTGATGGAAGCGCTTGTAAACGAGCTACACGCCATCAAGTCTACAGCCGACAAGACGGGGTTGGTACTAACTCAGCGCCGAGAAGGAGTCTACCTACAAGCGGTCCTGGTTAGAGAGATGGATAGCCACACCATCCACAGGATCGTCAAGGCCCTTTTCGGCAACGACTACCGGAGTGTCATAACCATTCTCGCCGACCAGAGATGGAAGCACTTCATCCCCGCCTTTGCCGGTTCTCCGCTCATCAGATCGCCGTAGGCCAACCTCCACACCCTAACGGCCTTAACGAGGCCACTCACATGGACATATAGATCGGACTTTAAACATTTAGACCTTCGTTCAAAATGTTATGTCGAAATTACTTCTTTTTTTTAATATTATTAAATAGTCCGATCCTCTCTTCTTTCTCTTATTTATTTTTGGACTGTCCTTCTAAAATGCTCCAAATTATATAAATATTCAGTTGAGCAGTCAATTCTTTTTATTTTTGGCTTTTAATTTTATTTTATTTTTAATTTATTTATTCTATTAACCTTTTTACTAATTGCTATTTTCAAAATTCTGCCCAATTTCAACACTACCCCTCCACCCCCCCCCCCCCCCACACACACACACACACACACAGATCCCGAGTCAGGCCACCGATCTTATCGGAGGTCGGACTTGGGATGGGCGTGTTCGAAACCCTAGTGGTATATGGGCACGTTAAACTAGTAATCATCAAAACGTCCATACGTATAACGGGTTCTCCAATATCACGACGGTTGGTTTTCTTTTAAAGTAGTTTGTTTTACCAAAAGCCAACGACTCTTGAACTCATCTTTAACTACATAATGTACTCGGGACAAATAGTAACAAGAACCTTGTTTATCCTGGTTACGGCTTCAAATTCTAAAAGTATAAGGCTGGCTAAACGACTCTATGCAATTATTGTTGTTTAATAAACATAGAAAAC